>NC_133384.1:15958665-15968916 GCF_049309525.1 Garra rufa
TTGACAGCTTTATCTAGAGCATTAGCATGTCTTCATTTTATAGCATTGTGGCCCTGGTGATGATCAGCTATTGATTAGAATGAGGGTTAAAGCTAAACTGTACCTCCCACTAATCATGAGCTGACCCAGTGGATTCCAATCCCCTGTCCCCTGAGACCCACCAAGGTCCCACAATCCTGCCATTCTTACCAATCCACATCATTAAGGCGTGAGTCTAACAGTACAGCTTTATCTACTGAGAGGGGTGACATCTTGCATTAATATGCCTTATTGCAGTATCCCCACTACTAGGAAATATTTTGTTTTGTGCTTCTCTGGAGCAATTTTATGTAAAACCATGGCAAGATTTTAATTCTGATAGCTCAAAACCAGTATAAGTGCAAAAAAGGAGTTTCAACTTAAAAAAGTGTTCGTGCTGTCTTAAAATTTTAAGTTTAGTCAACGTGAAATGTTAAGTTGTACTACGTTTCAACTTGGATATTTGATTTGAGTAAACTTAACATTTTAAGGCAGCACAAACACTTACTTCTTTAAGTTGCAACAATGTTTTTTTTATACAGTATACTTTCTCCATTTTGCTTCAGATTAGTCTTAATCTGTCAGATTATCCAGCTCATTATTGCGTATGCATACATGCAACCGAGAGGAGCGTGGATGTTCATGCATAACCAGAAAGGCTGATCAGACTGGGACAGGGCTCAGGTACACCCTCGATCCATTACCTCTCATAGATCTGTTAGTTTGTCTGATGGCCTGATCACTTGATCAATAGCACATAACCTCAGAAGCTTTATTTAGATGTGCTTCTCTGGTGTTAGTAACATAAACACAGAGCAAAAAGAAACGTGTTGATTTGTTTTATTACGGATCAGGAACAGATGCAGGGCCAGCTAATCATCGGCCCATTGGGCCGCAGCAGAAACCCCACATGGGCCTTTTACATGCCCAAATCCAGACACCAGCTCAGATCAATAAGATCCTCAGCAGTGCTTACCATGCCTCTTCTTTGGCTCGCTCATCTCACACACACACACACACACACACACACACACACACACACACACACACACACACACACACACACACACACACACACACACACACACACACACACACACACACACACCTTGAGTTCATTGAATTCTTCCAGTGTTTGGAAAACAGATACTACAGCACTGTAAATATAGCCTTATACATGATGAGATATCAATAACACATTGAGTTGAGTTGTCACGCGCAAAAGATGAATGAGACCATTAGAAGCTGTTAATAGTGTGTAGGCAAGAAAAAACAAAAACTAACCAAGCTTCACGCTTTGTGGTGATCTCAATGACTTAAGCAAAATTGTCTTTTTCTACTACACTCTTAAAAATGAAGGTGCTTCACAATGCTACAGAAGAACCTTTTTTGTCTGGTTCCATATAGAACCTTTAAAAGAACACTCCACTGCCTACTTTTTTTGGAAATAGGCTCATTCTCCAACTCCCCCAGAGTTAATAAGTTGAATTTTACTGTTTTGAAATCCATTCAGCCGTTCTCCTGTTCTGGCGATAGCACTTTTAGCATAGCTTAGCATAGATCATTGAATCCTATTAGACCGATAGCATCACGTTCAAAAATGACCAACAAGTTTTTCCTATTTAAAACTTGACTCTTCTGCAGTTATATCGTGTACTAATACTGGCGGAAAATATAAAGCTGCGATTTTCTAGGCCGATAAGATTACGAACTACACTCCCATTCCTAGTTCCTAATCTTATCGGCCAAATCGCAGCTTTACATTTTCTACTGGTATTAGTACACGATATAACTGCAGAAGAGTCAAGTTTTAAATAGGAGAAATATGGAAACTCGATGGTCATTTTTGAACGCGATGCTTTTGGTCTAATAGGATTCAATGATCTATGCTAAGCTATGCTAAAAGTGCTATCGCCAGAACAGGAGAACGGCTGAATGGATTTCAAAACGGTAAAACTCAACTTATTAACTCGGGGGGAGTTGGAGAATGAGCTTATTTCCAAAAAAAGTGGAGTGTTCCTTTAACATCTGAAGAAGCTTTCTGTTTCATAAAAGGTTCTTTGTGACGAAAGAAAGTTCTTCAGATTATGAAATTCTTTAAAGAACCTTTGATTGAATGGTTCTTTGTCGAACCAAAAATGGTTCTTCTATATGGCATCGCTGTGAAGAACCTTTTGAAGCACCTTTATTTTTAAGAGTGTACACGGCAGCATCCAGAAAGATGTTCACAGTTTGTTTAAAAATGCAAATTTGATTTAAAATGAAAATTCTGTCTTTTACTCAACATCATGTTGTTTAAATTTGTATGACTATCTTTCCTCCACAGAGCAAAAAAAAAAAAAAGACATTTTAGAGCATGTTGAGAACCCTTGACCAAATAAAAGAACACTTTTCTGAAAATATCCTCTTATATGTCTCAGAAGAAAATGAAGTCATACAGGTTTAAAATGACATGATTTTCTAGTTTTTTTTTTTTTTGCTGTTGCATGTATTTAAAGGCATTCTGTGGCATGAAAGAAAATGAAAAGGTCAATCACAGCTATCATTTTTATCCTAAATACATGCATTGTCATAAAACAATTAGAAAATAATTTGAAAAGAAACTCACAGACACTTTACAAGAAAATATTATTGCAGTCTATTTACTTCAGAATTTCATGTTTAATTCAGTGCATTGCTTCCCATTTCTTTGTAGTTATTTGTGAAATTTACTAGCAAGTTGATACAAAAATTAAGTAATTTTTTCACTCTAAAGGTACATCAACTTTATTTATTTATTTATTGGATAAATTGTTTTTGGCCTTGTTGGAAATGAACTGTGGGACAAACCATTTGTCTAAAGTCTATCAATCAATTGTTGATGATATAATATTAATATTTGACATTTTTATGCATGTATGTTAGATTATCACAATTTTGTAGTTTTAAAAATGCTTTTTTTTTTTTATCTCAAAGATATCTCAAAAAAGAACAACATAATACAACAGTATATAGAGGAAAAACTTTTCCTATTTAATTTTATATTAAGTTATTTTACTCCGTACTCCTTGTTTAGATCATCATAGGACCCAATTTTTTACAGTTATATATATGGTTGATAATATATATTTTTATATTTTGTATTATGTTTATTGAAGAAAACAGCAACGTAATACAACAGTATATAGAGGAAAACCAATAAATAAAAAATGATAATATTTTTTATGTTTATTCACAAAAAAGAACATAATACAACCGTATATAGAGAAAAACTAATAAGAATAAAAAAAGGAAATATTTTACTAGTATTAGTATTTTACTCCTTAGTTAGTAGTTTTAAAAATGGTAAAATATTTTGTCTTTTAAGTTTATTGAGATCACAAAAATAACAACATAATACAATAGTATATAAAGGAAAAACTAATAATAATAAATGAAGGGGAAAAATATAATTAAATAATAATAATAATAATTACGCACAAAAGAAATAATAAAAATAATTTATAATAAAAATAATTAAAATGATTTTACACTTTGAAGTGTCTTACTCCTTGTTTAGATTTTCATAGTTTTTAAGTTTTAAAAATGTATTTTTTAATGATATGGTTGATAATATATTGTTGATATTTTTGATTATATATATATATATATATATAATTTAAAAACTATTTTGTATTTTATATTATATATTTACAGAAAAATAAAGTAATAAAACAATATATAGAGAAAATCGAATAATAATAAAAATGGAAATATAATTTTTTTTATTATTAAATAAGACCATTTACAAAGACAAAAAATAAATAATTTAATATTCAATCATTTTACACTTTGTAGTTTTTTTACTCCTTGTTTAGATTATCATAGTTTTGTAGTTTTAAAAATGATAAAATATTTTGAATTTTATGTTTATTTAGATTACAAAAAGAAAAACATAATACAACAGTATATAGAGAAAAACTAATAATAATAAAAAAGGAAAGAAAATATATTATTATTATAAAAAGACTATTTTTACAAACACTAATAAAATAAAAGGAAAAAGAACTATAATATTGATAATACTGATAATAGTAATTACAAAAAGAAATAATTGAAATAATTTATAATTAAAATAATTTTTAATTATTTTACACTTTGTAGTCTTTTACTCCTTGTTTAGATTAGATTTAGATTATCATAGTTCTGTACATATTTTTTAATTATATGGTTAATAATATATTGTTGATGTTTTTTGATAATAATATTTAATTTTTAAAAAATTATTCAGTATTTCATGTTTATTCACAAACAAGAACATCATACAACAGTATATAGAGAAAAACTAATAAGAATAAAACAGGAAATAAAATATTATTGTTATTGTTATTGTTATTATTTTAAAAAAGACTATTTACAAGCACAAACAAAAAATATTCAATTATTTTACACTTTGTAGTTTTTTACTCCTTGTTTAGATTATCATAGTTTTGTTTAAAATGTAATATATATTTCTTATTTATATAGCCTATATAGTTTCATAATTTAGATTTAGATCAAATGTTTACTTTTAATGTATCCTTTATCTAACAGAAAAAAGCTGCAAACTGTTAAAAATCCACTGTAATTTTAAATTACAAGCACTATTATCACTAAATTCATTCAAAAACTCAAAACAAAAGTCTAGGCTGAAGACGACTGACCAGTCTGATTTCTTTAGTTTTGATGGATTTGTCCATTGAGGACCTGGTTGTATTTGTTAGTCTAACTTTGGTGTGGCCCATTATTCATTTGTCAGCCAACTGTGCCTTTCCATTGATCCTCATACAATCATTGACAGGGAGCTTGGAGTGCTCAATCAGGACCTGCATCTGAATGACAGTTTAACTTCTCCACATCCATTTGTTAAGCAGCATTTCCAGCTAATAATACTTGTGCCACTCACATCGTTGGCAAAGTGTGCCCTCCAAAACACCACGAATCACAATAGGCAGCCGCGACAATAGCCGCAAACGACAGCGCCTGTGTTTTGCGGGCGGCACATGGCTGTGGGTTTTCCGAGTGCCGTATACAAGTTGGAGCCATTGTGCTCGGGTTTCCTCTGTTTCTCCTCACACTGGCTGTCAGTCTGCTAATTGTGTCCCTTTCAGGGCTTTTGTAGGTCAGCACACTTCTGGAGCTCAGTGTGAAAAGAAGAAGGGGTGGGAGGCGAGGGGGACCCGGATCGGGTAAACTTTGGCCCCCCGAACGAGGGTCGGGCACGTGCGCTCCACAATGCAGCCTCCAGATTAGGGGCTGAACAAAAGCCGGGTGAACTGTAATTACACAGCAAACAGCTCTGTGGGTGAATGGGGGGACTGACACTGCTCCATTGGCAGCTGTGCTTCAAGCAGCCACTTACTGTAAGCAGAGGAGGAGAGGAGGTGGAGTGGACACACGCCGATGAGAGCTGCCCGCTCCATATGCCTCCCCCTCCCCCTCCCCCTGCACAAACACAACACACACTTCCTCACCAACAAACACGGACAGTGAACGGAACCCAAACAACTCAGACTACTAGTGAAATGCTTCCGGTTTGGATTATTTTAGCATTTAGTACAACATTTTTAAATGGGAAGTGGACTTCAGAATGTCTTGGTTGTTGGTTTGACCTTCTTTGGCTTTAATGGCAATAGCTTTAGTGCAGCATGGACTTTGCGAATTTGAATAAAACCTGATGATCATGTTTGCCTGCATGATTTGATGATATAAAGAGTATCTTGAGCTTCAGTGAAAGCGAGGACGTCTGGCTGTCTGTACAAAAAATTATCAGATGATTTAAAATCACAAATTTTAAATCTTTTACATGTAAAATAAATTAATAAATACATACATAAATACATATCTTTTCAATTATACATCAATAGTCATTTATTTATCGTTATAGAAATAGAAACATCCTAAATATATATATATATATATATTTCTTGTACATCCTAAAATATTATATTAAAACACTTAAAAAATATTTTCATAAATTATTTTTAAGTTAATAATAATTTTTTTTGTTTGTCCTTTTTTCTATATTTTTCTTAAATCATAAAAAAAAATTCCCTAAACAATTTATATATATATATTTTTTTTTTGCTATATGTTTTTCTTATTTTTCCCTCTTCATATTAATTTATTTCTTTATAAATTTTTTCCTTTTAAGTCCTAAAACATTCTATTTATTTTTAGGTTCAAATAATTAAAGAATTTAATATATATATTAATATTAATATATATATATAAAATAAAATTCTTTAATTATTATAAATTTATTATATTAATATATAAATAAATAAATAAATAAATATATATATATATATATACACACACACACACACACACACACACACACACACACACATTTAAAAAATGTACATATCTTTATTTTTATCTTTTTCTCTATATTTCTCTTATTACATTAGTATATTATTTTGTATTTCCCTTTTCATTCTATATCTCTTAATATTCATTTATTCATATTTTTATCTATAGATTTTTCCTTTTAAATCCTACAATGTCTGGAACATCCTAAAATATACTATACTATAACTATAATAAATAATATAATATACTTTTTAAATTTGTCCTATGTTTTATTTCTCTTTTTCCTTATTTCTCATATTTCTCTTAAGTCATAAAACATTATATTAGTATATTTATTTAATTTATTTACTAAAACTTTAAAAAATTATTATTTTTTTTATTTTAGATCTTATTTTTCCTCTTCATATTCATTTATTTATCCTTCTCAAATATTTGTATTCTTGTCTCTTTTTCTCTGTATTTCTCTGAAATTGTATATATCTTATTTATGTATGTATTAATTTTTATTTTTCTCTATATTTCTTTTAGATCATAAAACATGATATTAGTTTTATTTATTTATTATTTAGGCAAATATATATATCTTATTCTATATCTTATTTTTTACCCTTCATATTTACTTAGGTATTTATTTATTCTTTTTAGATTTTTCCTTTTACAATCCTAAAACGTTAAATTACTTTTTATTAGGTTCAAATAAATAAAAATGTTCGCCTATGCTTATTTTTTTTTTTTACTAATTAATTTATTTAAATCCTAAAACATTCATCTATTTTTTATATCTTGTTTCTACCTTTCACATTTATTTATCTTTTCCTCTATAGATTTTTCCTATTTACAGGTTTAAATAAATAAAAACTTTTGGCTCCTACTGTATAGCATAACCATGCGCATAAAGCAAAAATCCTAAAAAACTGCATGCTTGTATATGAAATTTATTTAAAAAATACATTGCTGCAAAATAGAGCATGACATGGGCTTTTATAATTGCAGAGCAGTATTTAACCAACTGTGCACTATACAAAATGTCAATTACATTTTTCCTGCTGTGCAAGAAATTCATACAATGTTAGTCTGTGAAAAAGCATAATGTGATCAGTGACAGCTTTCTGTAACAGATTGTAAGCCCCAGTTTTAATAGGTGTGACTAATGATGGTCTAATATTTCCTACTCAGTGCTAATTTGCGGAGGGTCTTAAGCCAGCACTAGAATCTGCTTAAGCCGGTGAAATAAGGGCTAAAGTTGCAGAGAGGTTAAAGACTAGAGATGAGGCAGCATGTTGGTTAGACTTCACTGAAGCACACTAGGGGAGCTATTGAAATGCAGCACCACTGGCCGAGGCTAATTAACAGTAGGGTCCAATTTACAGTACAGGTGGGGCAATTAGAGAGATGGAGCCTGTAAGCAGAAACACTGGTTTTAGGGCTCAGTATGGGCTAAATAAAACTGTGGACACATGACAGTGTCATTTAGGTAGATTGGTAATGTGGGTTTCTCTAGACAGGCTGCAAACACTATAAACCAAATGAGCAGCCGTTAGCTGAAGTGACAACATCAGTTTTTCAGGGAGAAAATCAAACGCAAAGCCTGTAAAGAGGATTTTATATGTGTAGAGATTAAAATAAAATCTAATAGTACACATTTTGACATACATTTATATTACATTTCTATCTGGTTACTGTACATATGTGTGAAATTTACTTTTTTTATAATATATATTTTTTTTCACCAGCTAAGTGCTACATATACACAAATTTACATTATAAAAACTCAAATACACAACATAAAACAAGCGATTTATTTAAATCTCTTTGTATCTGATATTATATTAGATGCAAATAAATAAATAAAGATTTTGTTGAAAAAAAAAAAAATGCTGTATGCATAAATATTTAAATATATGAAATTGTGTGTAAATAATTTAAATTAATAAACACATTTATTTTATTTTATTTGCAGCAGGAAATGTATTAAACACCTTTTTAGAGTTTATTTTATTTTATATATTTTTTTTTAATTTAATTTATTTTATTTATTCCACCAGCTAAGTGCTACATATACAAATAATAATAATAGCAAAATTATTAAACACCTTTTTTTATTTTATTTTCATTTTATTTTGTGGAAATTGTGTGTAAGTTATTTTAGAATAAATATAAAAACTAATAAACACCTTTTTAGTGTTTATTTTATTTTATTTTGTGGAAATTGTGTGTAATTTATTTTATAATAAATATGAAAATGAATAAACACCTTTTTAGAATTTAATTTTAGTTTAGTTTGGATCCACCAGCCAAGTGCTACAGATACAAATAATACTAATAGGAAATGTATTAAACACCTTTTTAGAGTTTATTTTATTTTATTATTTTATTTTATTTTAATTTAATTATTTCATTTATTCCACCAGCTAAGTGCTACATATACAAATAATAATAATAATAGCAAAATTATTAAACACCTTTTTTATTTTATTTTCATTTTATTTTGTGGAAATTGTGTGTAAGTTATTTTAGAATAAATATAAACACTAATAAACACCTTTTTAGTATTTATTTTATTTTATTTCATTTTATTCCACCAGCTAAGTGCTACATATACAAATAATAATAATAGGAAAATTATTAAACACCTTTTTTATTTTATTTTGTGGAAATTGTGTGTAATTTATTTTATAATAAATATGAAAATGAATAAACACTTTTTTAGAATTTAATTTTAGTTTAGTTTAGTTTGGATCTACCAGCCAGGTGCTACATATACAAATAATTTGAATAGGAAATGTATTAAACACATTTTTAATGAAATAAAATAAAAATTTCATTTGTGAAAATTGTGTAATTTAATTTAGAATAAATATGAAAATGAATAACCACCACATTTTAAGTATATATATATATATATATATATATATATATATTTGGTTTGTTTGTCTTTTAATTTCCACCAGCCAAGTGGTACATAAATCTGTGTGTATCAGATATTATATTAGATGCAAATAAATAAACAAACAAACAAACAAATAATTATTTTGTAAATAAAAATAAAATACTGTATGCATAAATATTTAAATATATCTGTGTGTATCTATCTATCTATACATAAGTAAACTAATATACATTAGTAAACATTTGGACATAAATTTATAATACATATCCATTTATTGTACATATATAATGTAGCATTACGCCAAATGATTTTTGGCAGACATTATTTTATAAGAAATGTGAAAATGAAAACACCTTTTCTATTATTTATTTTATTATTTTTTTTTTAAGTGCTTTTTATGGTTTGTTAGCACATCACATGGCTTTTTTTTCATCTGTGTGTGTGTGTGTGTGTGTGTGTGTGTGTTTCAACATTTCTACA
The DNA here is from genome assembly GCF_049309525.1 of Garra rufa. NCBI lineage: Eukaryota > Metazoa > Chordata > Actinopteri > Cypriniformes > Cyprinidae > Garra > Garra rufa. The sequence goes on from NC_133384.1 coordinate 15,968,366, forward strand.
ATTAGCACTACACATCTTATAATTATAATTAAATCTTACAAGATTAATAACATTTTATTAATTTAACTTTTAACTGGAAAAAAACCCCCAAAACAAACAAAAATATAGTGTTTACCTCTAAAGGTGCCTCTAACTTGGGGTTAACCAATTGTTATAAATGATTTATTAGGAATATCCAAACAAACAACAAAACAAACAACAAAGCAACTCTGTCACATGATTAATGGATGGATCATCTAAACAGTCATCAGCGTTTATGTTAAATTTTGTGTTGTTTCCTTATAGAGTGACAAGGGAAGTCCCTCATTCATTTTGATTAAGCTCAACTTTGGGTTTGACGATCAGATCAGCCCACACCCTCTCTCACATTGTCCAAAGTTCCTCAGGAGATGGACTTAAAGCCCAACCTTCCCCACCTGATCCTGATCACCATGGCCTGAAGGCTCCATTGAAATAACTAGGCCTTTAAGACTCGCTACTTTAAGCTCTTCTAGAGCAATTATGCATTCATGTGCGCGTAATTGGCATCCACGAATATGAAATGTTTGGTG
>NC_133384.1:15969416-16023837 GCF_049309525.1 Garra rufa
AAACACTGTTAGGATCTTTGGATGTCGCCCTTGTCAGACAAAGCCTGGAGGTGTTACCCCATTTCCATCTATTTAGAGTGCTGGGAAGAGGTTGAAACAGCCCTGTGTTTACAGTAAACTTTAGGGAAAAATGCTGAGTGCTACTGAACTGCTCTTCACCCACTTATTAGTATCTCCCACCCCCACCAGCCATCAATAGCTGGAGTCTTAATTAAACAAGCAGATGCAGGAGTGTCAATCATACGCCGAGACAAGATTGTAACAGTCTGATATGCAATGTTCTGCTGGGCATTTCGTTCCCCTGACATTACTGTAAGTTCAGGAGGAGAAATCACGTGAAAGAAATGCAGACGTGAAGTAATCCACCACAGAATACCACTGTATTTACATTTGTATTCATTTCTTGGGTCTCTAAGATTATTAAAATAATAATATATAATATATATATATATATATATATTTAGTTTATTTCTTTGTGTCTTTTCTGTTCCATCCTGTTCAGTCTGTTTCTGTTCATCCATCCAACCACTTATTTGTTCATTTATTCACTCATCATCCATCCATGTATTCATTCATCCATTCACTTATTCATTCATCCATATATCTCTTCATGTATGCATCATCCATCCACTTATTCATTCATTTGTCCATGAAACATCCATCCATCCACTTATTCATTCATTTACTCATTAATTCATCCATCTATCTATTCATGTATCCATCATCCATCCATCCATCCACTCATTAATTTATCCATCCATCCATCCATCCATCCACTTATTTATTAATTTATCCATAAATACATCCATCCATCACTTATTCATTCATCCATCTATCCATTCATGTATCCATCATCCATCCACTTATTCATTCATCCATCAACTTTTATTAATTTATTCACTCATTCATCCATCTATCCATTCATGTATCCATCATCCATCCACTTATTCATTCATCCATCCATCCATCCATCCATCAAACCATTCATCCACTTATTCATTCATTAATCTATTATCCATCTATCGTTTATGTATGATCCATCCATTCACTTGTTCATTCATCCATTTATCCCTTCATGTATCCATCATCCATCCACTTATTCATTTATTCATTCATCTATACATCCATCCACTTATTCATTCATTTACTCAATCATTCATCCATCTATTCATGTATCCATCATCCATCCATCCATCCACTCATTCATTTATTCATGTATCTATCCATGCATCATCCATCCATCCATCCATCCACTTAATCATTTATTCATTAATTTATCCATCCATCCATCCACTTATTTATTCATTTATCCATAAATACATCCATCCACTTATTCATTCATCCATTTATCCCTTCATGTATCCATCATCCATCCACTTATTCATTTATTCATTCATCTATACATCCATCCACTTATTCATTCATTTGTCCATGAAACATCCATCCATCCACTTATTCATTCATTTACTCATTCATTCATCCATCTATCTATTCATGTATCCATCATCCATCCACTCATTCATTTATTCATGTATCTATCCATGCATCATCCATCCATCCATCCATCCACTTAATCATTTATTCCTTAATTTATCCATCCATCCACTTATTTATTCATTTATCCATAAATCCATCCATCCACTTATTCATTCATCCATCAAACCATTCATCCACTTATTCATTCATTAATCTATTATCCATCTATCGTTTATGTATGAATCCATCCATCCACTTGTTCATTCATCCATTTATCCCTTCATGTATCCATCATCCATCCACTTATTCATTTATTCATACATCTATACATCCATCCACTTATTCATTCATTTGTCCATGAAACATCCATCCATCCACTTATTCATTCATTTACTCAATCATTCATCCATCTATTCATGTATCCATCATCCATCCATCCATCCATCCACTCATTCATTTATTCATGTATCTATCCATGCATCATCCATCCATCCATCCATCCACTTAATCATTTATTCATTAATTTATCCATCCATCCATCCACTTATTTATTCATTTATCCATAAATACATCCATCCACTTATTCATTCATCCATCTATCCATTCATGTATCCATCATCCATCCACTTATTCATTCATTTATCCATCAACTTTTTTATTAATTTATTCACTCATTCATCCATGTATCCATCATCCATCCATCCACTTATTCATTCATCTATCCATCCATCCATCCATCCATCCACTTATTCATTTATTCATCTCTCCATCTATCTATCATTTATTTATAAATCCATCCATTAATGCATCAATCCATCCACTTATTCATTCATTGACTCAAAACATTTGAATTTTATAATGGATGATGCTACGCAGCAGTTTTCTGGCTCCTCTCAATGGCCATTTTCTCCAATCTCTCCGTGTAAAAGCCATTGAAGTCCAGCCTGTAGATGATGTTGATCATGCTGTGTTCACAGTCACAAAATAACAAACAAATATTAACTCTCCGTTCTTTATCATTTATATGGGAAAGAGGTTAAAAAGCCAGAATTATGCATGAATCTCAGGCCTTAAATCAAAAGCCTCTTGTCGAAAAGAGAGAGCTCAATTCCCACATCTCCGCAGGATTTTGCTTTGCCTGCATGGTGTCTTTGTCGAAAGCAGTTGTATGTTATCTGAGTAACAGAAACAGCCCTGGTAATCCTTTATGTGGCAGGACGCATAACTGTTAAAACTCCCCTGATAGTCGGTGTGGGGGTGCACAGCGCTCCATTGTCATTGAGCAGCAGCTCACACTGTGTTACCAGTGCATTCTTTGTAATGTGGCCTGAGTTTTTTGCATGACCATGAGGCCAATCTGCTTGGATTGCTGCGCTTGGTAAGGGGCCTATAGGTTTTCAATGAGGTCTGTATTTCACTCACTTTCAACTGTTATGCTCCCTGCTTATCTTTGTACTCGGTGTTAGTGTGTCGAAAAGAGCTAAAGGTGTGATGTTATTTTATTTAGAGTTAGAGTAATTAGACCACATCTCTAAGAGTTCCATCCAGCTAATGATATTACCACCCAAGACTAATTTAAGTGGAAGCCTTCCTTAAACAGCGCTAAAGAACATCCAATCAGAAAGCAGAAAGACTCGAAAGCCATTTACTGATGAGAGAGGGAGAATGAGCAAACTTTTTATTGCTTTTTTCCTTCTAAGCCATAAGAATGAGAACAAACGTGACAGCTGTTTAAGAGACAGATAATAATTGCAAGTGTTCTTACAGCATCTACAAACACAGATGCAACACATATCCTCTGTGGCCATAACATAGAGAAAGAGAGAGTATGTTCGGGAAAGGCTTTGTCAGAAACACGTATGGTTTCCTTTAATAGTTACAGAAGCCCAGACACAGGTTCATTAGTGATTCCTGTAAGGTCCATCATGTCAGGAGGGTTAACAGGAAGAGCGTCGGCCCTTAGGTACAGCAGCGTCTGCTCAAGGACACACTGCTTTTCTCACATCTGTCTCTATCTGTTCTCACTTTGCACCTCTTTCAGCCTGTTTCTCATCTCATACATTATCAACACCTTTTTGAATGTATTAGCAAAAAATACATTGTATGGGTCAAAAGGATCGATTTTTTAATACCAAAAATCATTAGGATATTAAGTAAAGATCATGTTCCATGAAGATATTTTGTACATTTCCTACTGTAAATATATCCAACTTAATTTTTGATTAGAAATATGCATTGCTTAGAACTTCATTTAGACAACTTTAAAGGCAATTTTCTCAATATTTAGATTTTTTTGCACACCCAAATTCCAGATTTTCAAATAGTTGTAGCTCAGCCAAATATGTCACCCTGGACCACAAAACCAGTCATAAAGGGTCAATTTTGTGAAATTGAGATTTATACATCTTAAAGTTGAATAAATAAGCTTTATTTGGTCGAGATACAACTATTTAAAAGTTTGTTATTTGAGGGTGCAAAAAAATTAAAAATATTGAAAAATTGCCTTTAAAGCTGTCTAAATTAAGTAATGTACATTACTAATCAAAAAGTTTTAAGAGGAATAGGAAATTTACAAAACATCTTCATGGAACATGAGCTTTACTTAATATCCTAATGATTTTTGGCATAAAAGAAAAATCGATAATTTTGACCCATTTTTGGCTATTGCTACAAATATACCTGTGCTACTTAAGACTGGTTTTGTTGTGGTCCAGGGTCACATATTATCCTATCCTAACAAACCATGGAAAGCTAATTTATTCGGCTTTCAGATGATGTATAAATCTCATTTTAAAAATTGGACACTTTTGACTGGTTTTTGTGGTCCAGGCTCACATGTGGGCCATTCTACAGAATTAGTTGGAAACGTCTTGAAAAAAAATGTCTTTTCCCACAAATTTTGTATTGAAAATTGTATAATATCCAAGGTACACATTTATAGTAATTGTGCAGTTAATTATCATATTGTATTTTCAGAAAGTTTTGAAATATTTGTCATCTCGCCAAATTTGGCACTACTGAAACAGAGTAAGGTATACATTTATAAGAAGGGTTACACTGACCTATAAAGTTTTTGCTTACATCTACATTGTAAATATATTTCTTTCTATTTTATTAAAACGTTTTCAGAGGTAAATCAAAAACAAATACCATTTTATTAATATTTCAAGTGTGATTTATGAGATTTGTTGTATTTTGAATACAATTTTTCTTTTTAAAAGGCAAGAAAGTTGATCATACTGATTTCAAACTTCACTAGTTTGAATATACCTTGAACCAAACACTATCATAACATCTTAGTTGATAACTAAGTATACTTTATTTTTGACAAAACATCCCACATTTTCGGTAATGACAGTAATGTCTACTGTGTCTACACTACTAAACATATTAAAATACTTTAGTACATTATTATTATTTCCCCCAAATAAAGGATTATGTGATCCCTTTTGTCACTATCCCGAAACAATGTTTCAGTTGTGACTGTCATGGTAGTGACAATTTTATAGGATATCACCGAAAAAAACAGATATCACTACTAAAACTCCACTAAATATTTCGTCTGTTTTTGTAGTGACAATTTTAGATACTTTTGAGCCTAGCTTAGCAATGCTAATCAGAACGTGGTTAGCTAGCACAGTTCTGAACAGTTGTACACACATATAAAACTAAATGTTATTGAAATAACTGCTAAAAAAAGTGTATAATTATATAAAGATGCTGTTTGGTAGCGACTTTCCTTAAAGTTACACAGATTTGTCATACTTTTGAACACATTTACCTCAAAATGATGGGGCCTATCTACATCTATCTTTACACATACACATAAAAAATGTAAATAAATAAACAATTACATACTTGCCAGACAGACAAAATGAGAATTTGAAGACTAAAAATGTAATTTGTTTTAAAATGTCTACATCATAGGTAACATTGGTTTCAAGTAATTATTTGAGAATTTAAGTTCACAAACAACCCATTTAACTTTGTCTGTATATCTGAATTAGTTATTTTTGCTAAATAACTATCTGAAGCCAGTTACATAAACTAGCCTATGTTAAGACAGTCTTAAAAACTACGACCAAGGGGTAAGCATTCTTACTTTCTGGATTCAACTGAGACTAATCTGTTTCATGTAAGTAAATAAAAAAATATGAACAGTCTTAAAGAAAAAATTAGATGACTAACTTTTAAGACTAGTCTAGACCTTTTATCCAACCGGCCCCTGCAGTAAGTCCGAGGCTTAAATACGCAATTAACGTTATAGCCTAACATAGATTAGTATGAACACAGTTTCGTTTGTCAGACATGGCCAGAAATGTTTATAAAGTAAGAATCATTAAAATACGTAATGCACACTGTCTTCAGTAGCTGACTTAATTTATTTGTACTCACATTCATCCCTCGTGTGTTTCACTCTTTAACCACTGGCGCACAGATGCTGAGTGATGAAATATGGAGTCATCCGCCATCTTCTGGTGAATGGCAAAACTGCAAAAAGTTCAGGAAAATCGAAAATCACAAATTCTATTTTATGATTGTGAAGGAACAGCAAACAATTCGACGTCTGCAATTCAGAGGCGGACAATAGTAAAGTATTTTTAATTTAACTCAAGTAATTGATCTGTAAGGGTCAGGGTGTTTGTCTTTGGAAAACTTTACTTCACTACATTCCAAAGCATAATTGTCATATCTTTTGGGGGAATTAACGTTGAATGAACGCGTGAAGAATAAGATGACACACACATTGACTTATTAAACTATTCGTTTTCATATGCTAACTTCAACCGGAACATTTCCGGAAACGTAACAGTGCATTCTGGGTGCTGTAGTTAAATAGCAGTGCCACAAAATATACAGTCGTGGCCAAAAGTTTTGAGAATGACACAAATATTAGTTTTCACAAAGTTTGTTGCTTTTAGGTCTTTGTTTCAGTTGTTTCTGTGATGTACTGAAATATAATTACAAGCACTTCATACGTTTCAAAGGCTTTTATCGACAATTACATGACATTTATGCAAAGAGTCAGTATTTGCAGTGTTGGCCCTTCTTTTTCAGGACCTCTGCAGTTCGACTGGGCATGCTCTCAATCAACTTCTGGGCCAAATCCTGACTGATAGCAACCCATTCTTTCATAATCACTTCTTGGAGTTTGTCAGAATTAGTGGGTTTTTGTTTGTCCACCCGCCTCTTGAGGATTGACCACAAGTTCTCAATGGCGTTAAGATCTGGGGAGTTTCCAGGCCATGGACCCAAAATTTCAACGTTTTGGTCCCCGAGCCACTTAGTTATCACTTTTGCCTTATGGTACGGTGCTCCATCGTGCTGGAAAATGCATTGTTCTTCACCAAACCGTTGTTGGATTGTTGGAAGAAGTTGCTGTTGGAGGGTGTTTTGGTACCATTCTTTATTCATGGATGTGTTTTTGGGAAAAATGTGAGTGAGCCCACTCCCTTGGATGAGAAGCAACCCCACACATGAATGGTCTCAGGATGCTTTACTGTTGGCATGACACAGGACTGATGGTAGCGCTCGCCTTTTCTTCTCCGGACAAGCCTTTTTCCAGATGCCCCAAACAATCGGAAAGAGGCTTCATCATACTTTTTGCAGAAGATTTTTTTTGGAGAGAAGTGGCTTCTTTGCTGCCCTTCTTGACACCAGGCCATCTTCCAAAAGTCTTGCTGCCATTCCTGAGCAAGCTCTGCACTGGTGGCACTCCGATCCTGCAGCTGAATCCTCTTTAGGAGACAATCCTGGTGCTTGCTGGACTTTCTTGGACGCCCTGAAGCCTTCTGAACAAGAATTGAACGTCTTTCCTTGAAGTTCTTGATGATCCTATAAATTGTTGATTTAGGTGCAATCATAGTAGCCACAATATCCTTGCCTGTGAAGCCATTTTTATGCAACGCAATGATGGCTGTATGCGTTTCTTTGCAGGTTAACAATGGAAGAACAATGATTTCAAGCATCACCTTCCTTTTAACATGTCAAGTCTGCCATTCTAACCCAATCAGCCTGACATAATGATCTCCAGCCTTGTGCTCGTCAACATTCTCACCTGAGTTAACAAGACGATTACTGAAATGATCTCAGCAGGTCCTTTAATGACAGCAATGAAATGCAGTGGAAAGTTTTTTTCGGGATTAAGTTCATTTTCATGGCAAAGAAGGACTATGCAATTCATCTGATCACTCTTCATAACATCTGGAGTATATGCAAATTGCTATTTTAAAAACTTAAGCAGCAACTTTTCCAATTTCCAATATTTATGTAATTCTCAAAACTTTTGGCCATGACTGTACAATAATGTGATACTTTTTACTGCACCACATATTACATATTATAAATAAACGTTGTTGTTTGTTTTACCTTTAATACCTATGATGATTTAAAACGTAGTACTTTCTTGTAGGCTACTCAAGTGCATCTTTGAATTACTTTTACTTGAGTAAAAGTAAGAAAGTAATAGATTTCTAGTGTAAGTAAGTATTGAATGATATTTAATATGAAACGCAGTGCAGTAAAAAGTACAATGTTATGCTTTGGAATGTTGTGAAGTAGAATTGTGAAGAAAATCACTCTGATAAAGTACAGTACAGAAGTAGGCTACTTTTTACAGCAGAGTAAAAATACTTTACTACTGTCTGCCTCTGCTGCAATTTTACCTGTTGTATTTATATTTAAGGATGTCTAGTTAAGAAAATTAACCATGGATTTACTACAAATTAAACAAACAAACAAACATGGCTGCTATTAAAGAAGTAGTTCACTTTCAGAAAAAAAATCACAGATGATGTACTCACCTCCTTGTCATCTAAGATGTTTGTCTTTCTTTCTTCAGTCAATGATGTTTTTTGAGGAAAACATTTCAAGATTTCTCTCTCCATATAATGGATTTCTATGGTGCCCCTGAGTTTGTACTTTCAAAATGCCGCTTCTAAGGGCTTTAAACGATCACAGCCAAGGAAGAAGAGTCTTATCTAGCAAAAAGATTGGTTATTTTCTAAAAAAAAAAAAAAAAAATACAATTTATATACTTTTTAACCTCAAATGCTCATCTTGTCTAGGATTGTGTGTAAAGATTAAAAAGTATATAAGTTGTAAATGTTTTTAGAAAATAACCAATCGTTTCAGTAGATAAGATCCTTCTTCTTTGGCTGGGATCATTTAGAGCAGTGTTTCTCAACTCCAGTCCTCGGGACCCACTGCTCTGCACATTTTGTATGTCTTCCTAATTTAAGGCACCTGATTTTGATCATCAGCTCATTAGTAGAAAGATTCATGAACTGAACTGAGTGTGTCAGACTCAGAAACATACAAAATGTGCAGAGCAGTGGGTCCCGAGGACTGGAGTTGAGAAACACTGATTTAGAGTCCTTTGAAGCTGCATTTAAACTGCATTTTGGAAGTTCAAATGGAGAGAAATCCTGAAATGCTTTCCTCAAAAAACATAATTTGTTTACCACTGAATAAAAAGACATAAACATCTTGGATGACAAGGGGTTGAGTACATCATCTGTAAATTTTTGTTCTGAAAGTGAACTACTCCTTTAATTAAACAATGGTAACTACAAATTAGCCATGGTTTTCCAACACTAACCATAGTTTGCCCATGGTATTTGTAGTAAAACTGTGGTTGTCAATACAAATGGTAGTCAATATGCCAAAAATATCATGATTACTATTACAATTACTACAAATAAAACCATGGTTAATTTTCTTAAGGGACTAGCTGAAAATGTAAGACTGCCAAACATATTAAAATACTTTAGTACGTTTGTATTACTTCCCCCCCAAAAAAAGGATTATGTGATCCCTTTTGTCACTATGTTTTGATTTTACTTTTAATGGCTCAGATATCGGTCCTTTTACCTTCGTGTATGTAATACTTTATATAGATAATGATTTTATATAATAATATAATATTCTATATAATAATTAAATCACATTTGAACACGAAATAGTCCTGTCAACCACGTCGTGTTTTGTCTAAAGGCGATTTTTGAATTGCGCGCTGTGAGTTTTGTCCCTACGTGTCATCCGTATCAACTTGGTTATCCAAGATGGCGGCCACCACAGTTGGAAACGTGAGTTGTTCTTTAACTAAATAAATTTCTCATTAAATGAACCTAAACATAGATGTGACGTGATGGAACTGATATATTATAGTGTTATTAACATGTTGTTGTGAAATTGTGTATTATTTCGCGGATGAATGATACGATATGGTAAAACTGTACTGTGGCTAAACTCATAGCCTTTATTATCTGTATTCTCTGCGAGACACTTATCTGATGTAGTTGTTTTTTTTGCAGGATCTTATAGACAGTGACCTTCCCACTGCTGTACGTCTACTCAACAATCTCACAGAACAGGTCTGTAGTGTCACAGAACCTAAATATATTGCTTTAGATTATTTTATACGGTCTTGTTCTGAGCACAGCATCACAAATCAATATAATACAAAGATATAAGAAGTAGTAATGGTAACTGACACTTGTTTTCTTGATTTCAGGTTGCTGCAGTTACAAGTCATATCCGGGACCTGATAAAGAAAGTCAGAGACAAAGCTTATCAGACTACTAAGGTAAAAATACTTTTATGATATCGCTTACATACATATTAAATACAGTCACAATAATAATAAAAAAAAAAAGAATTACATTTCTCTTTCTTTTGGTTGTAGGGTTTGTCTTTTCTCGACTTGAGATATCATCTGTTACTGTTTTACCTTCAAGACGTTACTCATTTGATCAGTTTAAAGACAGAAGGAGAAAGTCTGAAGGACAACAGCGCCATCCACAGGCTGGTCACCATAAGGACGGTACGACACGCACCTCATAAGGCACAGGATACATTCAGAAATTCATTATGAAATAGATTTTTCGGGATATTATTCTTTTAATTTATTCCTCTGTTGAATCAATTCATTGTCTAAATAATCACATTCTCACTCTTTACAATACTGGCTATTCTGGCATCAAATAGATCAATACCATAAGACAATATAATACATGTTTAAATAAATTAAAGGGATAGTTCACCTAAATTCTGTCATTAATTACTCACCCTTATGTCGTTCCAAACCTGTAAGACCTTTGTTCATCTTTGGAACACAAATTAGCATATTTTTGATTAAATCTGAGCTTTCTGACCCTGCATAGACATAGACAGCAACGCAACTGACACATTCAAGGCCCAGAAAGATAGTAAGGACATTGATAAAATAGTTCATGTGACATCTGTGGTTCAGTTGTAATGTTATGAAGCTACAAGAATACTTTTTGTGTGCAAAGTTAAAAGACTTTATCCAACAATTTCTTTTCTTCAGTGTCAGTCTTTGCTGCATGCTTACTAGACTATTTTAATGATGTCTTTACTACCTTTCTGGGCCTTGAACGTGTCAGTTGCGCTTCTATCTATGCAGGGTCAGAAGGCTCTCGGATTTCATCCAAAATATCTTAATTTGTGTTTAGAAGATGAATGTCTTATGGGTTTAGAACAACATGAGGATGAGTAATTAATGACTGGATTTTCATTTTTGGGTGAACTATATCTTCAACTTTTTTTTGCTACAGTATTTTAGAAATAACCTTGCTGGTTATTTCTGACTTCTATATGTGATGTAAATTCAATTAAATGTACAGTTATCAGTTATTAATCAGTTTACATCTTGTCAAAGCAGAAAAGTTGAAATGCTGTGCCTATGTTTAAGAAGAATTTTGTCCATCCCTGTCTTTGTTTTGTAGGTTTTAGAGAAGATGCGTCCCCTAGATCAAAAGCTGAAATATCAGATTGATAAATTAGTGCAGACGGCAGTTACAGGCAGACTTGGTAAGTCTTTCATTCTTGTACTTTTTGTCATTGATTACGCATATTAATAACACTGGTCCACAAGTATACTGACTTAAATGATGTTTCTTCCAGCTGAGAATGACCCTCTACACTTTCGCCCTAACCCTCAGAATCTGGTCAGCAAGGTAAAGCTCTTGTTATGTAATATAAAATGTAATAATAGTGTATGTATATGTATATACAGTTAAAGTCAAACGTTTACATAATACATACACCTGGCAGAGTCTCCAAATGTAAAATATTTTACCAAAACAAGAGGGATCATACAAAATGCATGTTGTTTTTTGTTTAGTACTGAGTAGAATAAGATATTTCACATAAAAGAGGTTTACATATAGTCCACAAGAGAAAATAATAGTTGAATTTAAAAAAATGACCCTGTTCAAAAGTTTACATACACTTGATTCTACTTACTGTGTTGTTACCTGAATGATCCACAGCTGTGTTTTTTTGTTTTGTTTGTTTGTTTAGTGATAGTTGTTCATGAGTCCCTTGTTTATCCTGAACAGCCCGCTGTTCGTCAGAAAAATCACTCAGGTCCCACAAATAATTTTATTATATTATATGCAGCCATTACAGAAGGTTCAAATGTTCACTGATCGTTCAGAAGGGAAAACAATGCCTTAAGAGCTGGAGGTGAAAACCTTTTAAATTTGACTTAATGTGGCAATAAACTTAAATCAAATCAAGTTTACTTCTTTAGTCTTCTGGGAAACATGTAAGCATCTTTTGTAGCTTCTGAAGGGCAGTACTAAATGAAAAAATATGATATTTAGGTTAAATAAGAAACATTTAAACATCTTCATTCTGTTCAAAAGTTTACACCTTCGGCTCGTAATGCATTTTTTTTCTTTCTGGAGCATCAGTGAGAATTTAAACCTTCTGTAATAGTTGCATATGAGTCCCTCAGCTGTCCTCAGTGTGAAAAGATGAATCTCAAAGTCGCACAGTCATTGTTGGAAAGGGTTCAAATACACAAAAATGCTGAAAAACCAAAGAATTTGTGGGACCTGAAGGATTTTTTTGAAGAACAGCAGGCAGTTTAACTGTTCAGGACAAACAAGGGACTCATGAAACAACTATCACTAAAAAAAAAAACAGCTGTGGATCGTTCAGGTAACAACACAGTATTAAGAATCAAGGGTGTGTAAACTTTTGAACGGGGTGATTTTTTATAAATTCAACTATTATTTTCTCTTGTGGACTATATGTAAACATCTTTTATGTGAAATATCTTATTCAGGTCAGTACTAAATAAAAAACAGCATGCATTTTGTATAATCCATCTTATTTTAGCAAAATAATTAAGATGTATGTGAACTTTTGACTTTAACTGTAATGTGTAAAGCTAAATTCAATAAATGTTTCTTTTAATTAAAATAATTTAATTTTGTACATATATTTAATATAATTCTGTTAATATAACACACAGCTGAGTGAATCTGAGAACTCAGATGATGAGGAGGAAGGAGAAAAATCAAAGGGTCCAAAAGATCCTTTATATGGCAGGAAATACAGACCTCCACGAATTGCTCCAATGCATTATGGTAAGCCTTTTTCATTTTTTGCAGCAGTTCATTTTGTTTTTCACTTTAGGTTTCAGATGTAGAGAGTCATAGTTGTATTTATAGTTAATACTCATCCCAAACCCTGTGTCCTTACACAGATGGAGACCTGACAGAAGCAGCCCGAGAACAGGAGCGTATTAATAAACAGAAGAAAGTGGCACTCCGCAGCTCTCTGATCCAGGAGCTCAGACAACAATACAGCGACGCTCCTGAGGAGATCAGAGACCGCAGAGACTTCCAGACTGAACGGGAAAGCAGAGAGGAGCTGAACAGGTACATGATAATGACGTGATAATTTTGTTTCAGGTTGTGGATTACATTTAAATACAGTAGAATATTCAGTAAATTAACACTTAATAAAATGTTCATCAAAGGAAAAACTACGAGGAAACCATGATGGTGCGTCTCAGTCTGACACGTGAGCAGAGAGTCAGGAAAAGAAAAATGGTGGGAATGACATCACAGCTTGGTAACATCACACGATTCAGTGACATCACCGCTCTGACAGGGGGAGAAGCACAGGTAAGCTGGCCCCATGGCATCATGGGTAGTTTTACATCTCTTTTATAAAGTTTCAGTAACCATAGTAGTGAGTTCTTGTGTGTATTTCTGAAAAATGTACTCATTTTACTCATTTATTCATTCAGGATGTTGATAGTCCAAAACCCAAGAAAAGGAAGAAAGTTGTCAAGAAAGGCAAAAAGAAATGTAAGTATTTGTTTTGTTATGCGAGTGCCTTCAAAAATACAAGTGTCCAGTCAGTGTTGTATATTAATATATATTTTATCTTTTCAGTTTTCAAGAAGCGCAAGTAAACCACTGATGCCAAGGAGACAGTTTAAGATCAGTTTCAACAAAATGATTCTTTTTATGTGTAAAGAAATCTTTCCTGATACAATTTTCTTTCTTTTCACGAACAATAACGTGGAGCTTTGTGTGAAAATGTTAATCCCAGTGCCAATCTGACTACCTTGATTTGCATATCCATTAGATTTCTAATAAAATAAGGTGACTGAGTAGCATAGCATGCTTATTTTTTTGTGGTAAAACGTTCCTGTAAAAAGTGGTGGTCATGAGGATCTTAAAGAGATAGAATTTTCATTTTTGAGTGAGCTATCATTAATTCCTTCCCCACATGTTGTTTCAAAATCATAAGACCTCCGTTCGTCTTCAGAACACAAATTAAAATATTTGAGATGAAATCCAACCATAGATGGCAATGCCACTACCACATTCAAGACCCAGAAAGGTAGTAAAGTCATTGTTAAAATAGTCATGTGACATCAGGGGTTCAACCACAATTTTATAAAGCTATTGTCTGCAAATGAAACAAAAATATCAACTTTATTCAACAATTTCTACAAAAAGTACCACCTTACTACCTTTCTGGGCCATAAAACATGTCATTGCTGTCTAAGCAGGGTCAGAAAGCTCTCAGATTTTATCAAAAATATCTTAATTTGTGTTATGAAAATAAACGAAGGTCTTACAAGTTTGGAAAGACACAAAGTTGAGTAACTAATGACAATTCACTAATTTCAGTAATTTCATATTTAATCATTTAATTGAATCAATTTTGCTCATATGCCTAATTAGGTGAACAGAAGTGCTCTAATTCTAGACCATTACTTTTAAAATGAATGAAGACAAACTAAAATGATCATGAGTAAGTTAAGATTTAAAACATGTATTTATTTATTTATTTTTATCCCATGCGGAGTCTGCATTCATTACAATGGCACTCTTGTATCTGGTGTTCTTTAATGGTTTTGTCCCATTTGGATCACAAGATTGCTGTACTAAATGTGGCAAACCAAATCAACCCATCGGTTCCATGTAATTCTTGCTTATTGAAACATATAATCCTTTCAGATGACGCATGGTGGCCTGTGGCAAGCCAGAAAAAAATATACAGTTCTATTTGTGTTAAAACTACAGTATAAAGGTTTTAAAGTAAAGCTGAGAGATGACCTCAAAATCAGAAGATCACAGAACTTTTTCTTGGACAGGGTTTGTTTAAATGTTGATGTTTGTTGTAACATTGGAAAACTTGCAGATGTCATTTCAAGAAAAAGGGACATACTCTAAATTGCCAAAAGTATTGGGACACCCTGTTCTAATGAACAGGTTTGCCTACTTCAGTAATTTCCATGAGTTCAAATCCTAATGTTTAAGCATATAATGATATTCTAGGGGATTGTGTTCTACTAATTTGATAGCAATAGCTTTGACAGGACCATTTTCTATTCTAACATGACAATGCATCTGTGTATAAGACGAGGTTAGAAAAGAAATGATTCAGTCAGTGTGGAAGAACTTGACTGGTCTGCAGAAAGCAAAGTCCTAATCCCAGTTGAACAGCTCTGGAGTGATTTAAATGCAGACTTTGAGCCAAAAACTTACAACACCAATGACTTGTAACTATGAGTGCAGTCATTTTGACACTTCCAAAACGGTTGCAATAGAGATGGAAATACGATTTATAAATACATTAATTGTTTCCATTTTTGTTGCCAGTTTTGAAGTGCCTTTTTCTGTTCTAAAAGTCCCAATATCTTTGTTCATATAGTGTTTGTACAAGTCATTGGTGTTTGGTAATGAGTTTTTGGCTCAAGGTCTGCATTTAAAGTCACACCAGAGGTGTTTGCAGACCAGTCAAGTTCTTCCACATTGACTGAATCAATCATTTCTTTTTTTAACCCTTAAAGACCTAGAACATTTTTGGGGCACCTGAGGCACCTGTATATTTCTTTTTCTTTTTTTTTTTTTCAGACCTATTCTAGCAGTCAGCATCAATTGTCATATATCATTATAAACATAAGAACTTGAACTTTATGTCTGGCCAATTTAAAATTACAATTTTCCTTTTGTTTTCTCTAAACATTAATGAATTTCCAGGAAAATTTTAGGAAAAGCGCTAGCAACAATTTGGTGTTTTTAAAGCATTCAAATTGGATTAGCGGTTCAAAAGTAATTAAACATTTAAGAACAATAGTTCTTTTTAGCCGCCAGCGGCTGTCTCGGCCTTTGAGGGTTAACCTTGCCTCATAAACAAAGGCATTGTTATGTTAGAATTGAAGAGGGTCCTGTCAAAACTTGCTGTAAAATTAGTAACACACACTCCCCTTATTCTCATTAGAAGGGGATGTCCTAATACTTTTGGCAATATAGTGTATCAAAGGACATACAGTGCCTTCTATTAATACTGGCACCCTTGGTAAATATGAGCAAAAGTGGCTGGGCTGGTTTTCTCTTACAATGCCTGATGAGTTTGGAGAACACCAGACAAAAGATCAGAGGCCATTCCTTCACACAGAATCTCTTCAGATCAATTACATTCCCAGCTCCATGTTGATGGTGCTTCTTCAACTCCCACTCAGTTTCTATAGGGTTCAGGTCAGGGAACAGGGACGGCCATGGCAGAAGTTTCATTTTGTGCTCAGTGACATTTTTGTGTTTATTTTGAGTTTAGGATCGTTGTCTTGATGGAAGATCCGAACATGGTTCATTGTAAGATCTTTAACAGAGGCAGTCAGGTTTAGGTTTTTAATCTGCTGGTATTTGATAGAATCCATAATGCCATGTATCGGAACAAGATGTCCAGGACCTCTGGTAGAAAAACAGGCCCACAACATTAAAGATCCAGCAGGATATTTAACAATGGTCATGGGGTACTTTTTATTCCTGTTTGCACCAAACCCATCTGGTGACTCTGCTGTCAAAACGCTCTTTTTTTTTAGTTTCATCTGACCATAGAAGCCAGTTTGTTTTTGGATGAGCAGGGAACATTTTTCTTTTAATTTCTCCCAAACAACATGTAGTAATGTAGGGGCTGTTTGATATTTTATTTTAGGTTTTCTGACCCCAAGACTCAACTAATCTCTGCAATTCTCCAGCTGTGATCCTTGTAGTCTTTGGCCACTCAAACTTCCTTCTCATTATGCATTATGATGATAAAGACATCCTCTTCCAGGCAAATTTGTAACATTTTTAGTTAATTGGAACTTCTTAATTATTACCCTGATGATGGAAATGGGGATTTTGTGGGATAATTTGGAATTTGGGGATTTAATGCTTTAGCTCTTTTCTTATAGATACTTTCTATTTTGTGAAGCTCAACAATCTTGTTCTGTACATCATCATTCTGCACTATATTATTTGGCTTTACTCCTTGTGATGGATGATTAAGGGAATTTGGTATTTGTGTTCCTCACATGTGACCCTGGACCACAAAACCGGAAAGTAAGTAGCACAGCTGTATTTCTAGAGATAGCCAACAATACATTGTATGGGCCAAAATTATTTATATAAAGTAAAGATCATGTTCCATGAAAATATTTAGTAAATTTCCTACCATAAATATATCAAAACCTAATTTTTATTTAGTATGCATTGCTAAGAATTTCATTTGGACAACTTTAAAGGTCATTTTATCAATATATATATATATTTTTTTTGCACTCTCAGATTCCAGATTTTCAAGTTGTTGTATCTAATTTTGTCCTATCCTAACAAACCATACATCAATAGAAACCTTATTTGTTCAGCTTTTAGATGATGTATAAATCTGAGTTTCAAAAAAATGTACCTGTATGACATATTTATAATTCTGTCCAACAGGAAATCATGGCTGGATTATTTTAATACTCCTAGACTCAAAAAGAAAAAAAATGTAAATATGAATGGGAATAAGCTTAAAGGATAACTATTGCCAAAATGCAACCTGGGCTGTTTTTTTTTTTGTTTTACTGTAAACGAGACAAACTTATATCTAAAAGCATAATTACGATAAACGAGCCGTTTTTGAGATTGACCGTGATTTAGTTTTGTGGTCAATGGCCGGTGAATGGGAGTTCTAGGGGCATAAATTTGAGCGCATCAAAATCGATATTTTTACAACACTAAGAAGGCTCGACACACCATGAAACTTTGCTCGAAGTATCGTCTGGGTCTCTACACATGAACTCGAGCATTGAGAACATTGTTTGTGTACACAGAGTTTACTAAAAAGAACGTTTTTGAACAACTCACTTTCACTGTTTGGGTTTCTGCTCGCAGCCGTCTTGCCAGTCAAGAAGTGTCGATCTCCGAATGCGAATGAATGGACTCCATAGGATGAAATATTAGGCTTATATGAGGCTCTTTTTACAACTAGAAGGTTAATATTGTTTTTCACTTGCGACAAAACAACGAATTAGCCGTGCATTTATATGGAAATATACTTTAGGAGCTATCCATCTTTACTCTCCTCGCATTCGGAGATCGACACCTCTTGACTGGCAAGTTATGCCCTTAGTACTCCCATTCACCGGCCATTGACCGCAAAACGAAATCACGGTCAATCTCAAAAACGGCTTGTTTGTCGTAATTATGCTTTTAGATATAAGTTTGTCTCGTTTACAGTAAAAAAAAAAAAAAAAAACAGCCCAGGTTGCATTTTGGCAATAGTTATCCTTTAAGAGATATTTTAGTCATGAGAATTTCTAGGGGTGCCAATAATTGTGGCCAACATGCATCTAGAAAAACATTAATTTCATAATGTGAGTTTCCCCCCCGTTTCAATTGTTCTACTTCAATGACATGTTAGAATTTTGTCTTTTTTTTTAAAGAAAGATCAAAAAGACGAACAATGCAGATTTATTTTCACAACCAACTTTGCTCATATTTACCAAAGGGAGCCAATATTAGTGGAGGGCATTGTATGTGTTAAGAGAAACAGACATTTGCTAAATTAGTTGTCATAGCACAAAATATGTAATTATTTATTTATTTATTTTAAAAGAATATGCACTGAAAAAAATAACTTGTAACATTTACTTGATAAAATCCTCGTAACAATTTGCACTAGTAGATTTTAAAGGAACACTCCACTTTTTTTTTGGAAATAGTCTCATTCTCCAACTCCCCCTGAGTTAATAGGTTAATTTTTACCGTTTTGAAATCCATTTAGCCGTTCTCCTGTTCTGGCGATATCACTTTTAGCATAGTTTAGCATAGATCATTGAATCCTATTAGACCAATAGCATTACGTTCAAAAATGACCAACGAGTTTCGATATTTGTCCTATTTAAAACTTGACTCTTCTGTAGTTATATCGTGTACTAAGACCGGTGGAAATGCAAAGCTGCGAGTTTCTAGGCTGATAAGATTAGGAACTACACTCCCATTCCGGCGTAATAGTCAAGGAAGTTTGCTGCCGTAATATGGCGGTGTTTATGCAAGTGGCACACGGTGGAAAAATAGAGCTTAGGACAATATAACTTTGCAATCAAATTAATAATAATATAAAAATAATAATAATTCATAAATGTGCCCAGGCAGTTTGGCGTTACTTGCCTGGAACGCTACAAAGTCATGAGTCGTGGTTTGAAGAGGTGATTTACCAGTTAAAAAACCTGCCTGGAACGCGAAAAAGTTTAAAGACTAACATTACATCGATTAACACTTTGTAGCATTTCAAATACAAATTATTCTAATGGAAATACCCGAAATGGCGTCGAGAACATGTATTTTGATAAGCGATCGCCTTCAAAGTCCCTTTAAGGCAAGTCATGTCACTCGGCGGCCATCTTTGATACGCCTCTCGGGCATACAAGTGCAGCTCCTATCTGTTTGAATGGGGAAACATCAAATTCTCCAAAACTGTTCACCAAGCTTACGATTAAATTTCATATTTTAAATCTTCAAAGAAATCCAACAAGAACTGCCTCATAAATATGGTTCCTTGTGCTCCAATAGGGTGAAAAAACGCTTATTTTTCCGGCTAGATGAGCCAGTGCGCATGCGCAGTACTGAGCCCACGTCTAGACTAGAGCGCCGATTGTTTCTATAGCAACCGTGACTTCTAACGGCAGCTGCAGTGACGCGCTGACTTTACTAATCAACGATTGGCTCTTTCACTAAGAAGGCGGGGCTTCGCGGCCATAATGAGCGTTGCATTTTTCCCCATTCAAAACTACACGAGTGAAATGTCTTGGGTATTCTATAGTCTTTGTCGCCTTTCTCCATACAAGGAATTTTCTGAAACTTTGTCAATTTTACACTTCAATTAACGTTAACTTACAGCGGTAAAGAATCTCAAATACTTCCTAACCAGGTTTAGGGTTTTTTCACAATAAATGGTGCTTTGTGGATCTCTGAGTAACACTATTAACGATACAAACATGAAATGAACTATGAAACAACACTGAAATTAAATAGGCTATTGCTAATTGCATGTAAGATTAACATTAAAACATTAATCAGGAGTCTGGAAAACAAGAAACAGACAATCAAATTTTAACGCGAATCCATGTTTTATCACATCCAAACAGAAAGATAAACTTACCTGGAACATTACAAACTCCAGCCCAAACCACGAAGTACCTCCGTGATGATCCCCAACGGATGCAGGAAAAGAATCTCCAATTTTTTTTGCGGTTTCAAACGCGTTATTGTGTGTGCCAAAAAAAATATTCAATTCAATAAAAAAAAAAATGCATAATTATTTATGTATTTATTATTTAGTGTATTGATTATATACACTTTATTTTAAGGTGTCCTTGTTACAGTATAATTATACATTTAAGTACTGAGTAATATTAACTACATGTACTTACTATATGATTAGGGTTAGGATTTGGGTTTGGCTTGGGGTTACTTGCATGAAATTGTGCGTAATTAATTTTTATAATAGTAAGTACGTGTAACAAGGATACCTTAAAATAAGTGTTACCCAATATATTTTTTTTATTTATACCTCATCTGAAAGCTAAGATAGCTTTCCATTGATGTATGGGACAATTTTTGGCTGATACACAACTTTGAAAATCTGGAATCTGAGGGTGCAAAACAAAAATTTAAATATTGAGAAAATCGCCTTCAAAGTTGTTCAAATTAAGTCCTTAGCAATGCATATTACTAATCAAAAATTAAGTTGATATATTTACGGTAAGAAATTTACAAAAAATCTTTGTGGAACATGATCTTTACTTAATATCCTAATGTTGTTTGGCATAAAAGACAAAAATCAATCATTTTGACCCATACAATGTATTGTTGGCTATTGCTACAAATATACTAGTCAATCTAAAGTGGATCAAAACCTTTCATCAAAGTTGTCCTAAAACCAAAACAATACCCATTCTTCTCTTAGGAAAACTTTTTTGATCCACTTCAAATGTTGACTACTGTATACCCGTGCTACTTATGACTGGTTTTGTGGTCCAGGGTCACATATATTCATTGTGATTTTTTTTTTCTCATTGTTGGCCTTTAAAGCAGACATTTTTGGGTTCCTGGAACAGAATTTAGGTTGGAATGAGTAAAAAAAAGTTTTTTTTTTTTTTTTTTTTTGGTTGTATGTGCTTACTCGATTAGGATTTAACATGTTTAATAAAGTGTCTCTTAGAGACTTTACAATTTTCCCACAACCACAGGAACCATGCATAGAAGACGTAGAAATAAGTGAAGCAAAAAAAGAGACAAAACGGCCCCAAAGAAAGACCAAAGAAACACTTGGGAGTACTTTTTACACAATGTCTTTTATTTTTTTTCTAATTACAGACTCATGGGTTAAAAATAAAATAAAAAAAGGAAAACATCTTTTCTCTTTTCATCCATACCCACTCCCCCATCTGAAAAAGGAAAACGAACAGAAACGAGAAACCCCCTCTCCACACAAATCCCCCTCCCTCCCCCGAAATAAAAGCTCCGAAGCCCTCCTTAAGTAACCGATACCTGTAGCCCACGCGTTAGTGCTCCATCGTGCCCTAACTGCACTGTGCACTGAGAAAGACAAGGCCCTAGAAGAACCCTCCCCTTCAAGCTCTCTCACTCACTCGCAATTTAAGCAGCCATTGCTCTATCGTGGCTCTGCCTTCACGATATATAAACTTGTGTTGTGGATGTGTTCGGTGTGTGCGGTGTATGCGGTGTCTGTATGTCTGTGTTAACATGGGCCTGGTGCATCTCAGTATATTCATGTTGGTAAAAGCTCAGCGCTTGTTATTGTAATAAATGCCTCCCGCAGTGGGCCGGTGGTCGCCCTGTCCCCCTCCCCCGCCCCCCCACACGGAGAGGATGGGGTGAGTGTGCATAGCGGGAGCAGAAAGAGACAGAGACGCCGCCGAGACGGTAGGGGGCGCCGCGGCCACGGGAGGAGGGGTAGTCAGCCTCCACTGGTCCTGAAACCTGAAACGACAAGAAGTGGTCTAATATACAAAGAGAGAGAGAGAGCAAGAGAGACAGAGGGGGGAGGGGGATGGGGCAGGAGAAGCAGCACAGGAACAAGGAAAGATGGTCGGGAATGGCGTATGGCAGCGTGAGACGAAAAAGAACTTTTAAAACACAACAGAAAAGATCTCAGAGCTCAGGCCATGCCATCTTACAATAGTCATATATGGTGTGGAAGATGATTCAAGAACAGTAAAACATAAAAAAACAACAACGCCCAACTCTAAACTGCTGTCGGAATAACAGGTGGAGGAAGTAATCCGAGTGAGGGATGAACGGGAAAGAAACCAGCGCTGGGGGGGAAAAAGGGATTCCAGAGAGCACAGACAAAATAATAGAGATAATATGATCTCAAATAGCACAACTTGGTGAAAACAACAACATTCTTGCTATTAAATTGTTCACATGTTCACATTACAATCATTAAAAAAAAAAAAAAAAAAAAGTTAACATTTTTTTTTCGTTTGCCTTCGAGTGCAAACATAAGAGAGGGGCTGTTTGCTGAGAGAAAAATCACAGCCAGACAAAAGGACACACATCTGCAGCCTGAGATTACATCATCATCAACATCATCTTCTCAAATTTAAACAAATGCCACCAAATCTCCTGACGGCCATATTGTACCTTACCAGGGCGATCGCAACACCTCCTCACACGCACGCGCACACACAATCGCACACTGCGGCCAGTCAGTCTGTCTTTCCAGGAGATGCTCTTTTCTTTTTTTCCTTTTTTTTTGTCTTTTTTTCTTCTTTTTTTTTTCTTCCTTTTTTGAGAGGGGTCTTTTTTTCTTTTTTCTATAGGGATACGGGATGATAGTAAGGGGGGGATTTCATAGGGGGGTGGGGAGGTATTAGTAAGGGGAGTACCACGATGTTGTTCGCCCTCGGCCCCTGGAAAAGAGAGAGAAAAAGAGGGTGAGTTCTTTTTTGTGGTTGGTTTAAGACGACGGACACCAATTCAATTTTGGGGGGTGTGAGTGTGTCAGTAATATGCATTTTAGAGCGCCTTACGCACTCATGTTTCAGGTATACACATAATTCAGAATATGAAATGCAATGTATACCCCTCTTCTTCTGATAACTAGTGATTAATGCAACCATAAAGGGAAGCTGAGGAAGATTCTCCAACAGCAGAATGCGTGTATGCTTGTGTGTTTGTTATATTCAAGCTTTAGAAATGGTCTAGTGTCCAGTGTAGGGGACAGTGAAAGCACGCTCTCCCTCTTTCTCTCTCTCTGAACGGGGCGGCTCCTGTGGTCTCTGTAAAGGAGAGATCCTGGGGACATGAACCCTCCATGTACACGGTTACAGTTGACAACAAACAGCTCTCCACATATGGACTGGGCCACACACACACACACGTTTGTTCCACTATCCTTGTGGGGACTCTCATAGGTGCAATGTATTTTATACTGTCCACACTGTATTTTCTATCCCCTTCACCTACCCCTAAACCTCAGATGGAACTTTCTGCATTTTTACATTCTCAAAAAAACTTATTCTGTACGATTTATAAGCTTATTCCCCCATGGGGACCTCACTTTAGGTCCCCACCAGTCTGTGTGTATTCAGGTTTAGGTCCACACCAGGATATAAAAACAAGCGCACACGCACACGCACACGGACATCCATTCGGGCAGCCAGAGGCACTCTTCATTCACACAAATCCCCTCCAGGAACAGGCTGTATGGCACAGAAGCCTGTGTTATCGGTTGGATACTAAAACAGTCAATATCAGGCTGCAGGAATGAACCCTCCATTCTGGAAGTGAACATATTGTTAATCATGCGAGGGGGTGAAAATGAACTAAAATGGGCTTGCCATTTGGGCTTGCCAGGTCAAACACACACTTGCCTTCAAGTTATTCAGAGCTGAGCTTGACTTCAGCTATATGCTTAAAGAAATTTTATGTTCTGGATGTGAACTAATATTTTATTTACTCACAACCTTGTCATCCAAGATGTTCATGTCTTTATTTTTATTATGTTTTTTGAGGTAAACATTTCAGGAATTTAGTGGACTTCTATGGTGCCTGCGAGTTTGAACTTCCAAAATGCAGTTTAAATGCAGCTCCAAACGATCCCAGCCGAGGAAGAAGTGTCTTATCTGGCGAAACGATCGGTTATTTTCTAAAAACAATCACAATTCATGTACTTTTAACCTCAAATGCTCGTCTTTGTCTAGTTCTGCGTGCACTGTGTTTTCTGGTTCAAGATATGGTAAAACTCCCATCTCATTTTCTCCTCCAACTTCAAAATGTCCTTCATCGCTGAAGAAATACCAACCCAGTGTTTACAAAGTGGGCGTGCAAAGAAAGTCAAACGTCCGTTACAAAAAAGAAGTTTGAAGTTGGAGGAGAAAATGAGATGGACGTTTTTTGACATATCCTAAATGTATTGAACCGGAGTGCAACATTTTTGGTTTAAAAGTGTGTAAATTGTAATTTAGTTTCACTAGATACGACTGTTCTTCCTCTGCTGGGATCGTTTAGAGCCCTTTGAAGCAGCATTTAAACTGCATTTTGGAAGTTCAAACTCGCAAGCACCATTGAAGTCCACTATACAGAGAAAATTCCTGAAATGTTTTCCTCAAAAACCTTAATTTCTTTACGACTGAAGAAAGTCAGTCATGAACATCTTGGATGACAAGGTAGTGAGTAAATGATCTGTCCTTTTTTGTTCTTGAAGTGAACTAATCCTTTAATCTAATCTTATTTTACAATCTAATCCCATTGGCTAACTGTTAAAATGTACTTGAATTCAATAGATTTCAAATCTAGATATCAACCTGGTGTCAAAAACCATTTACAGGGCATTAACCCAAGCTCCACTCTAACAAAAAAGTCAAAGTGTGGCAGTGCACGTACAAGAGTTTCCCAACAAACTGATGTACAAGATTCTGATTCATAAAATGCTTTCACTCTACCAGAAATTTCAATATGTGAACCTGGATCACAAAACCAGTCATAAGGGTCATTTTTTGGAAATTGACATTTATACATCATGAAATGCTGAATAAATAAGCTTCCCATTGTTGTATGGTTTGTTACGATAGGACAATATTTGGTTTAGATACAACTGGCTTAGATACAATTAAGTTCTTAGACATGCATATTACTAATGAAAAAATAAAAGGTTTAAAAATTAAAAAGGTTTGATATATTTACGGTAGGAAATTACAATACATGGAACTAGGGGTTGACCGATTATCGGCGCCGATATTAAGCATTTTTACGATTATCGGAATCGGTTATTTTCAAAACCGATCTGCCAATAAAAATAATTTAATTTTGAAAAGCGCTCTTTGGCTCCGACGCAGCCTGTCAGAGCTCACCACTCTGTGCCCTAGAGCAGTCTCCGCCCACCGCACACCTGATTTGTTGGGAGTCGCGAGTCCGACCAATCAACTCGAAGGCTGAAGGCACTGAAGACACAGACAGAACGCTTGCTGGAGCTGCGAGCAGCGTGCGGCAGTAATCAGTTGTCTCTCAAAGGTAAGTCAGCAGCAGACGTTGATTGTGTTTCAGTAATTCACAATCCTTTACGGTGAAGTTGCAAAAACACCTCAATGTTATCTTGATTTCCCGGATGCGGACAACACGGACGGAATCGCGGAATCCAGTCATGTACCGTATTTTCCGCACTATAAGGCGCACCGGATTATAAGGCGCATCTTCAATGAATGGCCTATTTTAAAACTGTTTTCATATATAAGGCGCATAGAATAGAAGAGGCTGTCGGGGACGCATTCTGATCGGGTGTTTTCCATGTTTTTTTTATTAGTAAACTCATTTGTAAAAAAAAAAAAATAACTTATTTGACTAAAAGATAAATTAATGTTTTTATACCTTCATTTGCACTGTACTGTAAATTAAAACTAATGGAAATGTGTAGTGTCACATAGGCCTAGGTTAGGATAACAAAAAATAAGACATTTAGGCTATGGAACTGAGTGTGCCTATAATAGGCTATTAATGTTATAGTTTCATGAAAAGGTCTTAACATTTTCTAAAATGAAGAATTAAATTATTACACATTGTGTGTTTTTAAGCTAATCAATTGATGTGCATTAAATGATGAATTGGATAGTCACCTCATTGGATTTAGCCATCAGAAAATAATTAATGAGAAATTATTATAGCTTATGCTATTGTAAACATGTAAATAATTTGAAGCCAAATAGTTATATTTCCCCAAGCTGTTTAGCTTTAATACAGTATGCATAGGCTTAATCAGGAAGCATACAGTGGCCCCACTTTTAACTCTCTCTTTATATCTTATTGTAGATGGATGCACGGAAGAAGACACGAAGTGCAGTGTGGAAGTACTACACTCAACAAACACCAGGGAAGGCAGTGTGCAAAACATGTGGAGATGTTGTCAGTATGGGTGGTACAATGGCAAAAAGTGCCAATACTTCAAACCTGTGGTCTCATCTTACCAATTTTAATTTTTACACTAGACACATATTGGTTCAATATATCGTTTATCGGTGCATTTTTCGGCATCGGCCCTGAAAAACACATATCGGTTGACCCCTACATGGAACATGATCTTAATATCCTAATAATTTTTGGCATAAAAGAAAAAGCAATAATTTTGACCCATACAATATATTGTTTGGCTATTGCTACAAATATACCTGTGCTACTCACGACTGGTTTTGTGGTCCAGGGTTACATATGAAGAACAGGGACTATTCAAATCATCCTCAAAACTATTAAAGCCAACAGAAACTGAGTGCTAAATCCAGAGGGCCTAACAGGATTTGGGTTGTATCTCAAAACAAGAGAACCAACAAGCCTGTTTGAAAATTCACTTTGTTTTGAGACACAATGTCAAAATCTTCACATTGGGAAGCAGATTGACTTCCAAAACTCTGGTGAGTGCGAAAGCTCATTCCATGCTCAGAATCTTACACTGCAGGAGGGAAATGGACAGCGATGATGACGATGGCTGTGCATGTGTGTTTAATGGTTTGTAATTCTTCCTCAGTTTTCCTTTCAACATGACGACACACAGGAGTTTGTACAGAGAGTGCAGACTACAAATAAGAGTGGTGCTGTTACTTTGGCTCCTCACACCCAGAGGCATTAAACGGGCATACATACATACATACAGAGAGACAGACTGTTATACAATTACAGATAAGAACAGCATGTCTTTAGGGTAACAGGCCAAATAAATAAATATATCTGAACAAAAAAGGACAAGAAAGTGGAAAATCAACATCAACATTTAAAAACAGTTATTTTAGATTGTCCCCCGTCCTCCCACCCCGACGTGCACACACGCTTTCACAGCGGCACTCTCTGTCAGGATGGAGCCTGTGTGTCTGTCACTGTCAAACGTGCAAGGTTGGCATGGAGCTCACCTGAAGGCCCGTCCTCTGCCTCTGGGGGGTGTGTAGCCACTGTAGTAGCGCGCCCGGGATGAGAAGTTTCCTCCCCGTGAGCGGAAGCGGGCCCGAGGGAAACCGCGGTCTGTGGTGCTAATGCCAGGACGATTTGTTCTCTTGGCCCCAACCTTTAAGAAGAGTTGGGAAATTTGTGATTAAAATTTTGAAAGACTCCAAAAAAGCCTAAAACACACTACCAGTCAAAAGTTTTTGATGATTCATTGATTTTCAAAGTACAACAAAAAGAGTAAAATTTTGAAATGTTTTTACTATTTAAAAAAACTGTTTTCTTTTTGAATACATTTTAAAATGTAATTTATTCCTGTTATTTCAATACTGAATTTTTAGCATCATTACTCCAGTCACATGATCCTTCAGAAATCATTCTAATATTCAGATTTGCTGCTCAAAAAAACATTATGTTGAAAACAGCTGAGTAGAATTTTTTCAGGTTTCTTCAGAAGAACAGTGTTTAGCTGAAATAGAAATCTTTTGTAACATTATGAATATCTTTATCAACACTTTTAATCAATTGAAAGCATCCTTGCTAAATTAAAGTATTAATTTATTTGCCAAAAAATAAGAAAAATATACTGGCTCCAAGCTTTTGAATGGTATAGTGTACAATGTTACAAAAGCGTTTTTATTTTAAACAAATGCTGATCTTTGGATCAAAGAATCCTAAAAATGTACTCAACTTTTAAATAGGGATGCACCGATCCGTATCGGCCGATCACTTGCGGGTTTTGTCAGTAAAGCCGGTTCTGTAATCAGCGGTAAATGCCATCAGGTGCGTGATTTCACGTTGAGCCGTATATACTACACACAGCCGTTGTTCACTGACGAGCTGCGCACTTTCACACTGATAATGAACATTGATTTGCGCAGCTCGTCGGTAAACAACGGCTGTGTGTAATATATACGGCTCAACGTGAAATCACGCACCTGATGGCATTTACCGCTGATTACAGAACCGGCTTTACTGACAAAACGCACAAGCTTTATCGGCCGATTCATATCGGTGCATCCCTACTTTTAAATATTGATAATAATAATAAAATGTTACTTAAACAGCAAATCAGCATATAAGAATGATTTCTGAAGGCACGCGTGACACTGACCACTGATTTTCAGTAATGATGCTTAAAAACTTAGCTTTGACCACAGGTATAAATTTCATTTTAAAACATTCAAATAGAAAATTAATTTGATTTTAAATAGAAAAATTAGTAAAATTTTTGCTGTATTTTGGATCAAATAAACGCAGGCTTGGTCAGAAGAAAATACTTCTTTAAGAACAATCTCACCATTCAAAAACTTTTGACTGGTAGTGTATTTATCTTTACAAAGCCTAAAAATGAATAATAACTGATATATTACTAAAGGTAAACAAATAAACTGAAGATGTTCTTCTACACAAGCAATATTTGTTACTAAAACTGCATTTTCTGTTTTATGTTGACTTTTAAAAGTTAAAACTATTTACTAGCAGTATTACTCACCTTAATCTGCCTTCCTCTGAATAAAGACTCATCCAGTGCCATGGCTGTCCTAACAGACTCCTTATCTGCAAACTCTATATACGCAAACCTGAAACATGAAGAGGGCAAATGATCAAATGAGGGCAGGTGAGGTCAATTAAACAGAACAGGAAGGCATACACTCAAACCGCTATGAATTATTTATTGTTGTAAGCAAATATACACAGGTGCATGCATCAAAAAACTAAATATGCATATTATTAAATATGAATTAAGATATGAACAGAACACTGTGTTCAAAGTTGTGATTAAAGCAGTGCATCAAAAGTTACCCCATGCAATGTGGCAAATTATTAATGGGAGCCTCTTGAAAATACCGTGCACCAGAATAGCACAAAAGCTGAAGAACAATCTCACACCTTGTGGTCTGGAGTGCACATATAAATAGTGTAAAACCATGACACGTACTAATAACCGAAATGTGAAATACAGAGCGGTCATTTAAATAGATAAACAAATTATTTTAAGGTGAAGTAATTCTTTACTAGTGCCACTGCCAATTTGTTCCATATTTCAGTGACTACTGTTCATTTTGTGGGTTGAGGTGATGCATCAGTGCCTACTGTAAACCTACAGTGCCTATCCAGAGTAGATCCCTGTGAAATCCTTTTTTTTTTTCCAAATTCTGTTTTAACTTTTCTAGATTCTGTTGTTTTTTGTATTTTTTCTAAATTGAGTTTTAAAGGCTATATAAAAAGGGACTGAAATCATGAAACTTATACAATTAAACAGCAATGTATTAAAAGTTTAACAAAAATTAAATTTCTACAGGCCTATGAGGTAAGTTATTTTCTCCAATTAATTTATTTTTACCAAATGTCTGTTTTTCAATAAAATCCATTTGAATGGTTTTATTAAATTTTAGTAATCAAAAACCTCTAATTAACTGATTATATATATATATATATATAAAAAAAAAAATTCTGGTAAATATTCCTTAATTATGCTTAAATAATAATTTTATAATTGCTAGTAGTACTATCATTACATTAAGTAATATACAGTCAATTTATTCAGACACCTTTAACATCTCACATTATCACAGTTTATACACTAAAGTTTAGAAAATGGTAATAAAATGACAAGAATTCAAGAGTTAAACTATGTAAGATTAAATTTATATTGATTTTATGTCAGATACCTTTGATAGAAAAGTATGTAACGGATTACAACTGTATGACAATTTACACAACTATCAATACTTTGTTGACCAATTACCAAGTAACGCTTAATTTTGTTCAGTCAGTGGTGTAAAAAGGTTGCATTATCAATTAAAGAAAAAACACTTAAATAAAACATGGTCAGGTCAAAGTGTCTAAATAATTTTTGGTCACAAATTTTTATCAATTTTCTTGGTAGTCCACTGTATGAAGAATTTTGGGGTATAATGTGTCAGTGTTCACTTTATTTTGCTATCGTCTGTCACATAAATTAACTATAGCGTCCTACACCCACCAGTATAAAAAAATAAATAAAATAATCAAAAATATTTATCTGGGCCCGGTTGCATGAAAGTCCTTAAGTAATTTGACTTAACAGTATGCCTGAGAAGGAAAAAATCCCTGAGGCAAGGGATTTCTTTAAGAGTGTTGCAACAAACATCTTAACTGTTACACTTACCTTAGTGTTTACACTAAGCGTTTCACTGTAGTTTCTGACAACATACGGCAATGGGCGCCGCGGTTGCTATAGTTACTACATCTCACAATAAACAGAACATAAAATAGAAACATAACTTAATAGAAACCATTTATTAATTAAATATAAGCGCTACACGTTTCTGTACTGCTTTGTGTACAGTCGAGTCATTACCGGAAAACCGCTATTCTTAGGTCTTTATGAAAGCGCCACCTGCTGACCAATGACTGAAAATGAACCCATGTTTTCACGCTGCAAACACGCAGTTGTAAAGTTGTAAACTGGTGGACTGACAAGAAGATAATGCATTATAAATATTTAAACAATTAAGACAGTAAAATATATTTATATTGTTATTTAATTTATTTAATGATTGATAATAGTTATTTAAATTAATATAATAATTGATACAACTCATCCAAAGTCAAACTTTTTATAGTCATTTTACAGTTTAAAGGATAACTATTGCCAAAATGCAACCTGGGCTGGTTTGTTTTATTGTAAATGAGACAAACTTATATCTAAAAGCATAATTACGACAAACGAGCCGTTTTTGAGATTGACTGTGATTTTGTTTTGTGGTCAATGGCCGGTGAATGGGGGTACTAAGGGCATAACTTTGAGCGCATCAAAATCGATATTTTTACAACACTAAGAAGGCTCGACATTAGAGTTGGGTATCATTTGAATTGTATCGATTCCGATTCCAGTTTAGTAAAAAAAACAACAACAACAACAACAAAAGTCAAACATTAATATATCAAACATGTTTATTTTCAGTGCTTGCTTGTATAATATTTTATTAGATGGGTTCTCAACCTATTTTTATACTAGGGGCCCACTCCTTCTCAGGTAAATTTTGCAAGGCCCCCCCATGCCTGACATTTCCTCTAAAGGTGTTTATTTTTTAACCTTTTTATTAACCAAAACATTTGTTTTGCCTTTTTATTTTCCTCCTGCATGTTATAAAAAATATTCAAACAAACTTTAAATCAAAGCTATACTTTTGAATTGAAAAACCTTTTAACATGTATATACATATACAGACTTAAATCTCCTAAATTATTCAATTTAGACATTCAAAAAGTCTATGGATCAGAGCCCCGAAATCATAGTTTGTGAATCAACAGCAGACTTATGCGTGCCTTATGTACGACTCCGATATAAAAGAATGAATACATTAGGCACGCGCAAGTTCGTTACTATTACTCTGATCATCTTTGTCTTTACATTAACGGGAGGGTTTGTTTCATGCAGCCAAGAGATGAAGTAGATACCTGTCTTCCCGCGGGGGTATAAGTTACTTTTATGTGGGCTTTTGCGGGATGAAATAACACATATTTCTGCTGGAGCGGGTGGGCGCGGAACTAAAACATCCGTCCCTTGCAGATCTCTAAGATGAAGTTTGCGTGCAACGGTAGCTTTGTCTTCGGTTTTTACAAAGCGTAGCCACACTTTTGAGTACTTTGCGTGATCCATCTTGTAGACTGATGTTTACATTACCACATAAGGTCCTGGCAGATCACTAGATGAAAAACTGCACCCAGGGATCGATAAGAGGAATCGAAATTTTAATTTTATAACAAGTATCCGATTCTTTATCTTAAGTATCCGATTCCAGAATCGGAATCGATTTTCGATTCCCAACCCTACTCGACAAACCATGAAACTTTGCTCGAAGTATCGCCTGGGTCTCTACACATGAACTCGAGCACTGAGAACATTGTTTGTGTACACAGAGTTTACTAAAAAAGAAAGGTTTTGAACAACTCACTTTCACTGTTTGGGATTCTGCTCGCAGCCATCTTGCCAGTCAAGAAGCGTCAATCTCCGAATGCGAACGAATGGACTCCATAGGATGAAATATTAGGCTTATATGAGGCTCTTTTTACAACTAGAAGTTTAATATTGTTTTTCACTGGCGACAAAACAAAGAATTAGCCGTGCATTTATATGGAAATATGCTTTAGGAGCTATCCATCCTCACACTCGGAGATCGACACCTCTTGACTGATTTGACTATTTGTCATCACAGTTTCTTTAAGTTAAACCAGACTTTTATTTTGATGGGTTGCTTTGAAGACCTTAAAGTTTCTGTCTATACATAAGATGACAACAGTTTCTCAAAGAAACAGTAAAATGCTCATGAAGTGACTCTCAGAGCAATTACTTATATATTGGGGCAGCAGACGCTGAAAACATAGCAAACATCACGCACGCTTGAGTAAGTGTGTAGTAAACGAATTCTACATTTAATATATTCATATGATATTCACAGACACCAGTCCCTTTCTGCTTTTTGATTAAAGTGTTCTGACCTACTTTTGATTCATTCATCCGAAATTTGGCTAATTCCGTGACATTCCACATTAAATTAAATTTTTATGAGGGGAAATTATAGGGCCCTACAGGTCATATAGACCACTAAGATAGTCAAAAAAAAGACAAATGTTATAAGTTAAGAGAGAAAACAGAGGAATGCATGAATTACCCTTTGGGGTGTCCTGTAAACTTGTCACACAAGATGGTGACTCTGTTTACGGAACCACAGCCATGAAAATGCGCCTCCAACTCCTCTGCCGTCGCACCATAATCCACCTGCAAAAGTAAAAATCCAATCAGCACCACTTCTTACGGTATCAAATATTACATGCACCATATAAAAGTATATAAACAATTGCCCATACATTTCCAACGTAAATAGATCTCCCATCAGCTTCCATCTTCTCTTCAATGGACATAATGACAGGACCAGCTGCAAATAGAGAAAACACTGTATTCCCATGCAACTCTTATCCATGATCATATGCAAGCATGTGATTTAGCACAGAAACCATTGTCTGCAAGCTTACTGCATAGCTTCACAGCTGAAATCTAGGTTACGTTCTGTTTCTAGTCACATCGCGATTGACCTCAAACGGTCCAGTGCTAGTTATTCTTCTCCCTCTGATGCAGTCCTATTCATCAGGACTGTCTGTTCTGCAGTGCTCTCCTTTTGAGCTCAGACTTGCCCGTTCACCCTCCCTCATTCATTCAGTTAGTCTCACTTACCAGGTGGAGGACTGAGATTCATCTGTTTCTCCACCTCGTTCTGTAGCTCCTTCAGTTTCTCTGCCTCCTCCTCCATCTCTCTCACCCGGGCTTTAATTGCCTCCAGCTCCTGAAAAGACAAAGTAATGCACATATATTGACTTTACCCATCAAAAAAAACACTGAATATTTACAGCATTTAATTGCATATTCCTGAATAATTGATTTCAGTGTCCCTCATCGACAGCCACATTGGATCTATATTGCATCAATGTCATGTGTCGCTGCTAAACACATTTCACATTTTGAAACAGCCAATTTTTTTTTTCCCAGAATGCACACTCATTCATTATTCTCACCAGTGGTCGTGGACACAGCATGCACATGCACTTTCACACGTGATTGTGCACTGAGCTCTTTCAAAGGACCATTTATTATTGTCCAGTCAGCAAGACGCCCTAAGCATGATGCCATCCGTGCACACTTTTGGTGTGTGTTCACACGCACGCACACAAGTTTCAGCAGTGCTGCATTGCAGGGCAGTGGGAGTCGCACTGGATCGCGAGTAAAGTAACACAGCATGCATGTGATGGCCTCTTTCACGCAGTCAAAACAAGCTTTAGCATGCATTCACAACAGTGCACAATTAATTAAACACTACAGATGATCATTGCATGATGAAATGAAGTAGACATGCATTGAGCATGCAAATGCATGACCTACTCTAGCTCGAATAATGTTAACGTGCATGGAGAGAAACGCACCAGCCCAGCCCTAATGCACAATCTCCATCACAAAAATCACCAACAAATGATGCAATACATCACGAGCGGCATTTAATCCTCAACGCAGATCGAATAAAATGATCACGGCGATACAGATGTGCCTTTACATACAGTGCGCTTTGCCCAACGACAACTCTGTAGTTTTCCTTAATTCGATGCAAAATCGGAAAGTAAAAGCATCTCACGCCTTTTTAACATGTCAAACACGTCGCACAAAGATTTATTCCATCGCAGAGGCCAACGACAATCACGCGCAGTTACCAACGCGACTTACTTTTGCACGCCACAAATATTACTGATCAGAAAAGAGGCGTGTTTACCGTGAGCCGTCTGCTTCTTTGCGGATGGACCCACACTGCTGCGGCTAATGGCGGCTTGTCCTACCCTCGCCCCTGTCTCTTACATGATCTCCCGTCTCGCATTTTTGCGATGAAGATTTTTTTCCCCGCTAGGTCGACAGATCTGGCGCAGAGGAACCCAGACCGATGTTGCGCCAACATGGCGGCCAGCAGCACGCATGTCACTCACTAATTCTACTGCACTGCGTGAGCCACAATGGCGGACGAACCGACCTAGCAAAACCGGTTTCGCGTTAACACGAGTGTTCGGTTTTCGTATGAAATTTGCTTATTTCTTTTAAACGGTGACGTTTAAAAAGAGAAAACCGATACCAAAAAACTCAAACTAGTTGTTAAAGCGAGTACAATGCGTCCTTCACTCACCGGATCTTCAATAGCGGCCTCTCCCTCGTCTAATCCCGGTTCTTCATCGCCGACGCCCGGGTCTTCAAGTTCTGAGTGTCCCGGGTCTGAGTCCAGCAGAGATTCCTCTGCCAGTCCGTTACCAAACTCCGCCATCGCCTGATTCCCGGTGGTCCGACGCGCCTCGTGGCTGCACTACAGGCCGCGACTCTCACAGGGGGGAGCGAGAGAGAGGGGTAGGGGAGGGAATAAAAAAAACGGCGGAAAACGCCGCTCACTAAAGTTAAAATGGGGAATAAAAGCCCGCCTCGTTGCTTCTAGAGCTCAAACGTGTCCTTCAGCGGAGAAAAAAAAACTACACTGTTTACCCAAATATAAATAGGTTTCACTTCGTCAATATGTCGCACTTACTACTCTATTTACATTAGAAGACAAATTCAGAAAAGCAAATGTGTATTCTTCGCGAGGGCTCGTGTGTTCCAGAACAGAAATGGAAGCCGTAGGCGGGGATTCTGAGCACTGCAGGCGCACCGTCGACGGGTGATTGGGCAAATGCCCACTTTAGACACGCCCCCTTAACGTATCGCGAACGGGTATTGGTGTTCTCTGGAGATATTTCTCTGCGTTTGCCGTTTAGACTTTACAACAGCGACTGTGATTGGATAAACGCAGCGTCAATCACGGCTCACAGACCACCTTTAGATTGAACGGTATTTGTATGGGATTATCGCTACTATGCAATGTTGCCATGTCCGCACAATGTAATCCATCTGGATTTGTGTTTTATATAAAGTTTTATATTTAAATTTACTTACAGAATACACACTCGTACTTAAAGGAGAAGTTCACTTCTAGAACAAAAATCTACAGATAATTTACTCACCCCCTTGTCATCCAAGATGTTCACGTCTTTCTTTCTTCAGTCGTAAAGAAATTGTTTGAGGAAAACATTTAACAAACATTTAATAAAACATTTCAGGATTTATCTCCATATCCATAGGTTCCATGTGACGTCACTGTAGTTTATCGCCGCCATTTTTGTGTCCGCGCTACCTGTTTCAGTCTATGGTCACAGCAGCCGCAACTACCAGAGGAAGATCAACAAAACTCCCAGACTGTTCACAACAAGTATACAATATGCCCGGGATATGTTGTTCAGTTAGCTGTAAAAACAGTCATCAGAAAAAAAAAACTAACAACAGTTTTATTAGATCTCAGCAGTGCTCGAAGTGGGTCGGTATGCATATAGCGTACCGGTGTCATTCACGCAGGTGCTTTCCAAAGCAGGGTTTTTTTTTTTCGGCACAATAAGAGTACTGGAATAATAATTAAATATTGACTAAGATTGTGAATCAGTACATTATAACCAAAATAATGCCTTAAAATGAAAAGAAACATTTTTTTGCGATTACATCATTTTGAACCGATCAACTCGTAAGTCCAAAGATTTAGTAAACAAGAAAGCATTCAAAGAGCAAGTTCAAAACAGTGCTAATGCAGAGAATAGTGACTTACAGTACATCCAGATGCCGTAAATTATTTGTTTTCATTTGGCTTAAGAGCAAGAGTGTTTTATAGTTGAAGGTGTTTTAGATTATGCGGTGTTTAGTGAATTATGAAAATTAAATAATAAACGCTAAACTATTGTACTACATAGCGTTCGTCATTGCAACGCCTGCAGTAAAGTATATACATGTAAAAGGGTTCTCAAAAATAATCATATTTGTTTTGCTAAAACTATTTATGTACAATTACTCTAAAAATGATTTGTCATACAAAAATGGCACACAAGTTACACACAAACCATCGTCCCAAGTAAATGGTACCATTGTGAATTGTGACTGGCTGCACAAGTGGTGTAATAAACTAAATTAAACTAAAATGTTATTGCAGCCATATAGCTTGAATGAATAAAAATGCATATTTTAAATAAAGAAATCTCATGATTTTGGTGCTTGAATTTGTGCTTCAATAATGAGATCCAGTTTTAGGAATACACAAGACGTGAAAGACGTCTTCCCTCAGGTATATTTTATGTTTTCTTGGCTTGCTGGATGTTGCGCTTATGCTCAATAATCTCATTTTTTTGCATTCGCCAAAACTAATTTGCCGACATCTAAGCGCGGACTGTGGGAATTAGTGCCGTCAGCGCGAGTCCCGTTCGCTGTGAAGTAAGTTAGTGACCAGCCGGCAGAGGATTCTTCAAGGTCTTAAAGCCTTCATCGAGCGACTACGTTCACAACAATTTACACTTTTTGTCCTAAACATACAATCAAGTCAAATACACAGTGTGGGAAGTAGTAGTAAAAAGTAATTTCTTATTTCAATTTATTATTAAATCTCATTGAGATGCGCTGTGTCTGTTGTCATATCGGACACAAACATGGCGGCGAGCATAGCGGAAGTGACGTCTTTGGTACCCATGAATAGAGGACATCTATGGTGCCATGAGTTTTAAAATGCAGTTTAAATGCAGCTTCAAAGGGGTCTAAATGCTTCCAGCCAAGGAACAAGGGTCTTTATCTAGCAAAAAGAATTGTTATTTTACAAAAAAGTGACAATTTATATAATTTTTAACCTCAAATGCTCATCTTGTCTAGCTCTGCATGTACTCTGTGTATTCTGGTTCAAGACAGTTAGGGTATGTCGAAAAACTCAAATTTTCTCCTCCAACTTCAAAATCATACATTGCTGCAGAAGTACCAACCCAGCATTTACAAAGTGAACGTGCAAAGAAGATGAAATGCCCTTTACAAAAAAAGGTAAAACAGCGATGTAGGATGATTTTAAAGTTGGAGGAGAAAATGAGATGGGAGTTTTTAAACATACCCTAACTCTCTTGAACCGGAATACACGGAGTACACGCAGAGCTAAACAAGACGAGCATGTGAGGTTAAAAAGTATTTAAATTGTTTTTATTATTATCAATATTTACAGCTGAGTACATTTTTTTTTTAGTATTCTTTTATGTATAGAAAAATCCAAACATCAGCATTTATCTGAAATAAAAAGCTTTGGTAACATACACTATACCATTCAAAATTATAGAAATGAATGCTTTTATTTAGCAAGGATACTTTAAATTGATCAAAAGTGATGATAAAGATTTATAATGTTAGAAAAAATTCTATTTCAGATAAATGCAGTTCTTCTGCACTTTTTTATTCATCAGTGAAACCTGAAAACATTTATTATTATTATTATGTCAAAAATATGAAAAATAAATATGAAAATAAATAAATTGAATTTGAGCAACAATTCAAAATATTAGAATGATTTCTGAAAGATCAAGTGACTGGAGTAATGACGATAAAAATCCAGCTGTGAAATCACTAAAAAAATATATCTAATGGAAAACAGTTCTTTTAAATAGTAAAAATATTTCAGAATTTAACTGTTTTGTTGTAATTTGAATCAAACAAATGCAGGCTTGGTGAGCAGAAGAAACTTCTTTATAAAACATTTAAAATCTTACTGTTCAAAAACTTTTGACTGGTAGTGATGTATATATTTAAAGTACATTTTCAAAATGCAGTGTACTCCTGTTTAATGCATGATTTATGCAAGAGTCATTTAATTAGGGCTGGTTTTTCAAGTACGATTTGGCAACAATGCTATGCACAGTGGATTGGGATTCCTAAATCCTCTATATAACTTTACCCTGAGGCCATTCAAATTGTGCATATTTGTCTTACCCACAATGTGACAGGAATATTTTTTATCTCTAACAAGTAGGCCTACTTTTTCAGTATTTTTAATTTTGCCTGCCACATATGAATCTCAAGCAGTGATGGGTGACACAAGATATATGCTTAAAAAATATAATAAACCCCCAACATGATGCTGCCAACACACAACTTAAACTAAAATATTAATATATCTACATAAATTATAAGGGTAATTTATATAACGAAGAGAAACATCAATACATGAACTTCAGTTTATACGTTTATTTACTAAGTTTATTAGAATTTTTTACACGTTTCTCCCTTTTCCATTCATTTTGATGATCAGTAGTTGTAGATGGCCTATATGCAAGATAGTTTGACATATTTCTTTTTAAAACAATGTACACAGTCAAAAGTTTTTAAATATTTTTCAAAGAATTCTCTTCTGCTCACCAAGCCTACATTTATTTGATCCAAAATACAGCAGTAATATTGTGAACTATTTTTACTATTTAAAATAACATGCTTTCTATTTGAATATATTTTAAAATGTAATTTATTCATGTAATTAAAAATCAGTTTTCAGCGTCACATGATGCTTCCGAAATCCTTCTAATATGCTGATTTGTTGTTCAAAAATGAAAATATTAGTTATAAGGGTAATTTCCATAATGAAGAGAAACATCAATACATGAACTTCAGTTTATTTGTTTTCTGCATAAGAAAAAAGGAGAACCAACACAAAATGAAGGTACAAGTGAGGGGAAAACAAGCTTAATCAATATTCTAGTTTTTCATTACAAGACTGCCACCATTATCGTTCAATATTCATATCAATGACATCTCTAATCTGAGATGCCATTAAAACCGTTATGAATCAATAATAATCAAAAGTGATGAAAGTACTGAAAAATAGTAAGTAGTACAGTTATAACAAGTGATAATCAAGTGTCAATGAAAAAGTGAAAAGATAATATAAAAGCATTTCTCCATAGTCTACCTATATACTCTGAACAGTGCAACCTCCGTGCGATCCCACGTCCTGCAGCACTGCACTACAACCCAGTCCATGTTCATTTCATAGGAGCTACAACTTGACACTAAGTTGAAGAAAAACAACTTGTATTTGCTGGGATATATATTCGGAAAAACAAAACGTTCAAGTGTTCCAAGCTGAGTTGTCTGAAATGCATTTATCTGCAGCTCATGCTTAAACCCTGGACTAGTTCAAAGTGTCAAGGCATGGGAGCTCCATTTGCGGTTTGCATTACGAACACTTCCAATCAAGATTGCTTTTTGGTTTCTTTAATGAGACAAAGCAAGAAGAAGAATAACTTTGGAATATCATTTTCTTAATATAGTTCATTAAAAAATCTTTTTTAGTTTTGCATTTTGTTAAAGTATTAATAGTATCAATAATATTATACAAAATAAACCAAAAAGGAAAATCGTCTTTAGTATTTCATGTCCTTCAAAAAATCACACCTCCTGTTGCCCTGATGAGTAGTTTCCAGGTCCACTAAAGCACCCTGTCTTCTCTCCTGGTGGGTTTTACGAAAAATACTTGAATCTACTCAGTATGAGCACTCAGTTCGCAACAACACAAAATGATGCTTAATGACAGAACAAGAAAAAAAAAGATGACAACTCTCTCCCATATTTCTAAAACGCTTTTGCTTTTACCATAAATAAATGACTTTTGTCTTTAATTTATATTTGACACGCTGGGGTCACTCCCTAAAAACTCAAACCAAACCAAACGGTTTTTCAGAGGGTGTAAGGTATGTCATTTCGATGTTCCACAAGTCCATATAAAATCGTTTAAGTACAGACTTGACTTTGGCTTCGTGCACAGCGGCTAGGTCTGATCCATTATTTTTTCATCTGTGTTTAACTATGTGCAATGCAAACCCTTTAAAAATAACATTAAAAGCTGATTAATACTTCATTATAGTTTTGACATACAGTAAGAGTTCACCATACAACAAAATTAGGTTTATTTTGAGGAACACGAAATCTTAAAAAAACATGTTTGAGACTTTTAAAAGGGTCAAAGTGCTGTATGATGACCATCTGACATCTTTCAACGAGAGCTCTGCTGATGACTACACGATTGTCATGATGGTTGTTCAAAAATAGCGTATATCGTATTGTTACCAACATTCTCATTTGAATGCGTAGCGTCCGGATTCAAAACACTCTCCCAAAATCTCCAGACGACGCATGTTCTCAGTCTTGCTTGACATTTCATTACCATCTGCTGTTAGCATAGTCTAGTCAATACATTTCTTTGAATTAACAAGACGATTGGAAATAAATCAGCTTAGAAACGACTCTACATAGGCTTTAAAACAGGCTAAAGACCACCCTGGCTCAAGCAAAAGCAGTACCACAAACATAATTGAAATCCCAGAGCACTTTGGTTGAGTTTTTGGGTGCTTCATTACCATAGATTCTCCCAATCAAACAAAGTGTTTTGTGTAAATGTGAGTAGAATATTACCCAACGTAATAGGAGTTTAAACCGAGATGAAGTTGTGAAGACGGACCATAATCACATAAGCATTAGCATGTCCATGATTACCATTTCAGTAGATTATTTATAGTAAAATGATGCTGTGGCAATAGGTCATTAAAAGGAGCCCTGTAAGCAAAGACTCTACATAATAATAACAATAATAATGTCTCGCTGATATCCAAGGAGAGAGAGAGCGAAGATGGCCAGAGTCAACTGGGCCCGCTTCAATCTTAGAGCCTCAAAAGAACATTAGCTTAAAAGACCAGCACCCATCTTCTGTCTATTGAAAGAATCCAGGGCTGCGTGGGTCCGCAGTCTAGTGGGTCCGCAGACAGTACCAGCTTTAATTCATTGTTTAGCTGGAGCTGCTAGCTGGTGATGGGGTAGAAGACTGGCTGGCAACACCAGTAGACCCCGTACCAGATCCATTGCTGACCAACGACGCTTGCTGACCAAAGTTAGTGGTTCTCAGAGTGGCAAGATGTCGAGCTGAGAAGACGTGGTCACGTGCCGCAGCCCTGGATTCGAATTCAACCCCGCAGGCGTCGCACTTGCCTCTCAGAGTCTCACGGCCTGTTGTCTGGCCGATGGTGTATGATTGAGTTGGATCCAGAACTGTCAGTTGTACAGGTTTGGGCAGGATGGGACGGTTGGCTCGGAGAGCGTTATATTGTAGGTAGCTACCCGAGCTGACGTCTACCTTCTTAGAAGGGTCATTGGGGTTAGGAGACTGTGTGAAGACGTAAAAAAATTGATAACGTTAGTTTCATTCCATTAAAATAAAAAATAATACCAAGCAATATCAATATAAATAAAGAAATTTGGAAAATTAAATGACGAGCTTCGGTAACAATGTTCCATGTGTACAAAGATGAATAATAACTTCTATTCTCATGATCTTTTTTTTACGTTAACATTAAAATAATGCACAAATGCTTTTGTTCTCAAAGGGATAGTTCACCCAAAAATGAAAATTCTGTGGTTAATTACTCCCCCTCATGTCGTTCCAAACCTGTAAAACCTTCTTCAAAACACAAATTATTAATAAAGATATTTTTGATGAAATCTGAGAGCAACTGACGTGTTCAAAGCCCAAAAAATTAGTAAGGATATCATTAAAATAGTTCATGTGAAATCAGTGGGTCAACCGTAATGTTATTAAGCAAGGAGAATACTTTCTTGCGCAATGAAAACAAAAATAACTCGCCACGCATTTACGAGAGTACCACGATGTATGCGTGTGATGCTGCTGACACAGGAGTCGATGGTCTAACGTTGAACCTGGGTGTGTTGTCCCTTGTTTATAAGCAGAGAAAGATGCACACTGTATGTAAAACAGTCTTTGTAAATATGTCTGAAGATTTCGACAGAAAATATGACTTGCAATTTTTTGTCTAGACTTACTTATTTGAACCAGAATATACAGATAATAAACTAAGGGAGATAACACGGCTCCTGCAATGTTTAATTCAGTTAATTTCGTCCAAAACATTTTTTCACAATGAAAACAAGACTATAACAAAACAAAAAGTCGTGGTACTCTTGTAAAGCCCGTCAAAGACTGAAATACAAGAGAAGAAATTGTTAAATAAAGTCATTGTTTTTATTTTCTTTGCGCACAAAAAATATTCTCGTAGCTTCATAACCTTATGCTTCAACCATTCAAGTTGCATGTCCTTACTACCTTTCTAGGCCTTGAACGTGTCTGTTGCGTTGCGGTCTATTCAGGGTCAGAAAGCACTCAGATTTCATCAAAAATATCTTCATTTGTGTTCCGAAAATGAACAAAGGTCTTATGGGTTTCGGATGACATGAGGGTGAGTAATTAATGACAGAATTTTCATTTTTGAGTGAACTATCCCTAATCATTTTACACCACTATGACTATGATGACTCTTTATTTGTATTGCTATGACATGAGAAAACATCTGAAGGCCGATGACTAAAATCATAAAACAGCTGCTCACCATCTTCTCTTGCTGAAGCCTCCAGCGTTTCTCCTTGGCACGTGTGTTTTGGAACCAGATTTGCACGACCTTTAGTGGAAGCCCAAGTTCTGTCCCCACTGCCTCGCACTCCAGTGCATTAGGATGAGCACACGTCTCATAGCACGACTGTAGGATGGACAACTGAAGACAGTTCAGATGAGTTCGAG
Organism: Garra rufa; assembly: GCF_049309525.1. Taxonomy (NCBI): domain Eukaryota; kingdom Metazoa; phylum Chordata; class Actinopteri; order Cypriniformes; family Cyprinidae; genus Garra; species Garra rufa. The sequence continues at coordinate 16,012,963 of NC_133384.1, forward strand.
GTCGTCTCGGGGTGGAGTTCTGCTGCATGTAACTTGTTTCTTTTTGGCTTTGACCAGAGGATGCTGTAACCGTCACAGGAGATGGTGTGGTAGGGGTGGTGGTGGTAGTGGGAGTAGGTCGCTGTGAGCTCAGGCCTAACTGTTCTCTTGACAGGGTGTTGATCTTGAATGGACCCTTCTGAGACCAGTATTTAAGCCCGTTGTGTTTCTGAGATGCCAAAGCAGAAGACTTGTTGATTGGCGTAGTGGACAATTTTGGCACCATATGGCTGGTTGTCCCAGACTCGACCCCTCCTTGATAATCGTCGTCCTCTTCATCAGTATGGTCCGACTCGGGTCGTACCTCTTCGACCTTTCTTTTCGGAGCAGAGCGAGATGTAGGTATCCCACTGACAAGCAGAGGGACTGCAACCGGTGTGGCCACTGTCTTAGGAGCTATCTTAACCATCGTAATAGGAGTTGCTTCTGCTTTGGTCTTGTGAACTAATGAAGGACTGGTGGACACAACGGTGAAAGACGGTGTCTGATTTGGTCTACTCGGACCTTGAGTGGGAGTTTTCAGGGGTTCCTTGACCTCCTTCACCTTATCCGTTGTCTTTGGAGTAACATTTCCAGTTTGGGGTTTCGCAGGGGTCCAGCCGGTAGAGGGACTTGGGTTAGGTTTGGGTGGGGTTGAGAATATGGGCTTCGAGAGTGGCCAGGTAAACTTAATGAGTGGTTTCCCAACAGCTGCCAAAGTGCCATCACTGATAAAACGGACCTCTCCCTTTCGCTCCCTAGCCCTCATGTTCTGGAACCAGATCTGAACCACTTTCTTTGGAAGGTTCACCCACTCAGATATTTGCTCAAATTCATGCTTTCCCGGGTTTGGATCTTTGAAATAACAGCCATAGAGAATATCAAGCTGGTCAGCATGGATGATGGTCCTGGACCGTCTCATGTCCCTGAACCGCCTGACCTTTGGCCGTTTTTGCTCCCGCTCTTTTTCTCGCTCCTTCTCTTTTTCCCTTTCCATGAGCGATGTGCTAACTTTTTCTGCCGCCCTCATGTACACAGTGCTAGTCTTAGCCAAACTATTGCGATTAGTTAAAGTACTGTTATTGGAAGATGGGATAGCGATGGCAGAATCTGGCTTCACCTGAACAACAATGAGACTTCCATCTGTAGGAACCCCAACAGTCGCTGGTCTCAATCCCAGACCATCAAGCAAATGACTTTTCTGTAGAGAGGATTTGTTAGCTGCTGCTGATGTTGTTGATGATAATGTAGAGCTGTGGTTTTTACCCATACTTAGATCCAAAGCAGACTCGCAATCATTGCCATTAGATAAAAAGGAGTGTGTAAGAGAGGCGGCTGCGGATGCATTAAGAGGGTCCGAAAGTGCTGCAGAACTTCGAGTAACTGCTTGAGTGTTTGAAAAGGCCATTTTACCCCGGTCACCATCAGAAACCCCAACCCCAAGAACTGACGAAGGAAGCGAGAGTACGTACGGACTGTATAACGGGGTGGAAAGTTGAGTCAAAGACAGGGAAAGGGGCAGTGACTGCAAGATCCCAGCTGGAACGCCCTGATGATCGACTGCAACTGAAAGAGGAGTAGGAGGGTCTGCTTGTGCCTCCAACTGAAGATCAAGATCAACATCTTGCTTCTCCCGCTTGATCTCCACCTCTTCCCTAGCAATCTCACTCTTTCTCTTTTTCCTCTTCATACTCTGTTCATCATCATATTCGTCCTCTGCATCCGAGAGGAAGACTGTGGTTGAGCGAAGAACTTTTCCACCACCACCTGACCTTTCAGCTGTTGGCTCTACCTGCGAAGACTGTTTGATTGGGCTACCTGACTCTTCCCTCATAGAGCTGCTTTGACTTTCTTCATCAGTAACGATAACAGATGTGTAGAACTCTTCATTTTCAGAATCAGATGTCAACAAGAGTTCTCTTGGGCTTCCCTTACCAATCCTGTGTCTTTCTGCACTACTGGACAGGTCAATGGCATGACTACCTGTTGCTGTTGGACTGTGTCCATCTTCACCCTCATCTATCATTAAATTACCTTCTTCATCCTCCATACTCCTGTCTCTTTCATCATGGAAGCTATCTAATCTCTCCCTATCTTTGGATTGCCAGGCATCTAAGAACCACTTGCGTACTTCTTCTCCACTCAGCCCTACCTCCCTGCCGAGGGCTTCGCAGTCCTCCCGCTGAGGACTGGATGTTTCAGCATCATCTCGTGACTCTAAAAAGGCCCACAGAACCTGAGACTGGAACTCAGTGAGCACAGGCCGTCCTGAAGACAAGAGCGGTTGAGCTTTTGCACTTCTGTGGCCTGAAGATCTTAAGGCAAAATTAGTGTTACGAAAGGTACAGTTAGCAGCAGCAGAGCTGTTAACGGTATGTGTATGGCTGAGACCTTGGTTTGGATCCAAAACACATGACAACGGACTATCACCCTGAAGGACTGGGGCTGCTGTAGATTTAGTTGCTTTGGAGTTTGCATCTTCCTCCTCACACACCTTTTCACCCGTCCCGTCGACTTCCATTTCACTTTCTTCTTGCTCTTTTTCATCACGTGTTGAGTCATCGCCCATCATTTTTTCACTTTGCTCCTGTGTATTCTCACCTTTAATACACATCTCTTTCTTTATCCCATCAATTTTCCAGTCCTCTTCAGATTTTATTGACATTTGCTGATCGAAAGGCTCGACTTTTATCTCACTGGATACTCTCATGTCTGCACCTTTGTCCGGCATCTTGTTGGCCTCCTCTAACTTAATTTGAGTGGTGGCTGGGAGACCAAATGCAGCCCACTGACTTTGTAAGCCACTCAGTCTTTGGGCCAAGAGAGCCTGTTGTGCAGCACTGAGACCAAGAACTGGCACTGTTTGCTGCAAAAGCTGGTTTGGAGACTCTGGATTCTGGCCCTGGATTTGGGTTTGGAGGCCATTCAAAACCAGGGGCATGAGCATCTGAGGCTGGGGTATAAGCTGCGGGGTAGCAGCTCCTGGTGTTGCAGACGTCCCGGTTGTGAAGAGAGAAGGAAGAATGGAGTGTGGGACAGAATTTGGGCTGGAAGTCAGGAGAGTGAGAATAGCAGACATGGCTTGTGCAGAGGCCACCGGAGAAGAAAGTAATGAGGGAGCTAGCTGAGGCTGCACCTGCTCTCCGTCTTTGGTCGTTACTGCTGATGCAGTCAGGTTTGCTTGGGTGACACAATTGCTGGTGGAGGCGCTAACTAACTGTGTGGTGCTTCCAATGGTAGTCGCTGCCAAGTTTGTAACCATGGATCCAGTTCCTGTATTTGCGGTGGAACTAGGAGTAGCATTCCCAGCACTCCTGCTGCGACTCTGGTGCAACACAGATTTTAAATGACTTTCCAGGGTGATGGCATGATTGTAGGAGACACGACAGACGGCACACTGGTATGGTTTGTTGGAGACGTAAGGTCGAGCCAGGAAAGGGGTTGAGTCACTGTCTTTCAACGTCCCGGTTCTCATCCTCTGAATATGGGTGGTTGAATTATAATGAACACTCAAAGCCGTTCTAGTGGGAAATGACTCCAAACACGCATTACACTTGAATGGACGGTTATCACTTTCAGAGGCTACGCTGTTTTTACAGACAGAGCTGCCATTGCTCACAGTAGCCTCTGATGTTTTTATAGGTTGCTCCGCATTGTCCTGGTCTGACTCCAGGCCCCCCGCATCACTTTCCTCATTTCTCCCTCCCTCCATCTCTTCATCCAACTCTTTTTCCTGAGAAGAACCACCCTTGTCACCTGCATCTGTAGATTCGCTCTCATTTTGGGAAGCCATTGAGGGGGATTTTGTGTTCTCTAAAAGTTTCAGCTGAGATGTGTCATCTGATGAATTAAATGAAAATTCAATATTAGTAAGCCTTTAAAAAGTCCAAAATGAGTTGTGTAACACTAAACAACTGGCTAACATTATGCAGAGTATGTAAAACAGGTATTGGACAATTTAAAAAATTTCCACTAATTGTTTTATTTTATTTGTTTCAAAAACATTTTTGGGGGATTTTAATCAGAAATACTAAATATGTGACCCTGGACCACAAAACCATCATATGGGTCAATTTTTTAAAATTGAGATTTATACATCACCTGAAAGCTAAATAAATAAGCTTTCCATTTGTTAGGATATGACAATATTTGGTGTAGATACATCTATTTGAAAATCTGGAATCTGAAAATCACCTTTAAATTTGTCCAAATGAAGTTCTTAGCAATGCATATTACTAATCAAAAATAATTTTTGATATATTTACAGTAGGAAATTTACTAAATATCTTCATGGAACATGTTCTTTACTTAATATCCAAATGATTTTTGGCATAAAAGAGAAATCGATCATTTTGACCCATACAATATATTGCTACACATATACCCATGCTACATAAGACTGGTTTTGTGGTCCAGGGTCACATATATTAAGTAACATTTAATCAAAGCTAAAGTTAACAATAAATGTATCCTAAAAGTAAGATAAAGAGTAATGTATACAACCATTTGAATACTGGAATCGGAGGATGCAAAAAGAAAAGAAATCGAAATATTGAGAAATCACCCTCTAAAGTTGTCCAAATGAAGTTCTTAGCAATGCATATTACTAATTAAATGTATAAGTATATAAATCCATAAATCAAAAATTATTGTTTTGTTTTTGCAATATCACAAAGTAAACAAATTAATATAAAACTCTACATGTTATTATACAGCATGCTTAAAACGAAACACTTCGTTGATACAATACATAACAGGTCTCCTTTCAATCCCTGACCTTGGAAAGCTTTTCATGATTTAAAATGAGAAAAATTTAAATAAATCTTTTTTCTCTTTTCCAATCATCATGCCCAGAAGTCAGCACAAAACTCAATACCTGTAGGGACCCACACTCAGTAGGCTACAACCTACAGGTGCTTCATTGCCATGGAAACTACTGAAGCGAAGTGGTCACCAACACAGCCAATTGTGTGCCCAGTGGTGCATTACCTAACTAGTATCAATAACACTGGAACCCATGATCTCAGTGCCCGGATAGTGTTGAACCACTGTGGCACAAACATCTGAAAATAATCCAAAACTCACCTGCATCATTTTGGGCTTTGGATTCATCATCTTCAGCAATGGAAGGGTGCTTAGGAGCAGCCTTATGAAAAGAGAAAGCAAATTATTTACTTAGAAAACAAAACACTTGTATAAGCTTATAGTTTCCCTGACAACACAAAACCATGCTGTTACTTTTGTTAATATACAGTGGTAGCCAGAATTATTAAAACACTAGTAATTTCTCCAAATAAAAATGGTTTTAAGTTTGTTATTTCTATCTTTTGCTGTAGTGGGTCTGTGTGGAATGACATAAAGAAACAGAATAAACTGAGACGAAATCCAGAAGAACTGTGGCAACTTCTTCAAGGTGCTTCAGGAGACCTACCTGCAAAGCTACCTAAAAAACTATGTGCACATAAGTGCACCCAGGGCAAAAGCTGCTTTAAACGCTAAGGGTGGTCACACCAAATGTTGATTTAATTTAGTTAATAGAAGTTAATTGATAAATAAAATCTATTTGTGACATTGTTTTTGATCATTTTTCATTATATTACAGCCTTTTTACACAAGTGCCTAAAGCGTTTAACAGTACTGTAGCTTTGCAGGTAGGTTTCTTAAACCATCTTGGAGATGTTGCCACAGTTCTTCTGGATTTAGTCTGTTTCAGTTTGTACTGTTTCCTCATGTCATTCCAGACAGACTGGATGATGGTGAATAAGATCAGATCTCTGTGTGGAGCACTGGCTGTTGTCAGACACCTGGTGCAAACAAAAATCTCAATTGATTATTACAAATAATGGCAAAATGAATGTTTGGAAATGTAAACTGATATTTCCTACTGACACACTACAGCAAAAGATAGAAATAACTGACTTAAAACCATATTTTAGCTGGTGAAAAATACCGTTCTAATAATTTTGGCCACCATTGTATACAGAGCCTGCAAATACCAAAAAAAAAAAAATAGTATTATTAAACATTACTTAAAGGTTGTATCAGCGATTTCTAGCCTAAAACATAAAGTGTCAATTTCAGCTTACCTTTCTTCACGATCCGCTCGCTGCCTGCCCCATAAATTGTCTGTGAAAAAACCGCGTCTCTCTGGTCAGCCTAGGGTCCGAGATATGCCAAAAAAACAATCGGCACTACCAACCTTTCCACACAAAAACAAACAGTGTTCCAACCAATCAGCGTCAGGAGTTTGGTGTTGTGGACTTTCGCTCCGCCTCCCTCACGTCCCAGCACCAGTAGGAAAGTCCACAACACCAAACCCCTGACGCTGATTGGTTGGAACACTGTTTGGTTATCTGTGGTGTGTTGATAGTGCCGATTGTTTTTTTGGCATATCTCGGACCCTAGGCTGACCAGAGAGACGCGGTTTTTTCACAGACAATTTATGGGGCAGGCAGCGAGCGGATCGTGAAGAAAGGTAAGCTGAAATCGACACTTTATGTTTTAGGCTAAAAAAATCGCTGATACAACCTTTAATTAAAAAAAAAATAAATAAATAAAAAAAAAAAGTGCTCGTTGTAAATATACTCACAATATCCAGTAACTTATCAAGGCAAGAAGAGAGGACACTGTGTTTGTCCGTAAGGTGATGAGAGAGATTCGCACGGTCTGGTTGACTTTCCTGACATAGAGGGCATAACCACATTGACCCCCTGTTACTGGCACCTCCCAGAGTTTCTCCAGGCTCCTCCTGAAACCAAAGTCATATTATTATATGTAACAACATTCAATCATACTGAAATAAGATAAATATTTCATTACTCATTCATTTTCAGAACGCACAAAAGATTCGTTTTAGAAATTGAAGATTATATTTTTGTTTCAAGTACCCTTATGCTGCATACTGTGTATTTGAATTAGTCGTTTTTTAACACGCCAGTGATCTGAAAGAAAATTACAATTAACAAATGCATGAAATAAATGCAGCACTTTACGAATGAGCTAATTCACCTAAAATTCAATTCTGCAATCATTTACTCACCCTCATGTCATTCCTAACCCGTGTATAAAGTAAGATATTTTGAAAAACATCAGGGTCTAAACAACCCCTGGTAAAAAAAACAATACATTTAAAATATATTTATCTTATACTAAGTATAGTTTAAACCTGATATAAAAATTGGAGTACTACTTGTGCATAATGCACTTTTCCTAATATTATGCCTATTTTTTTTACTGTTACTACTGGTAAGGATTGTATGATCTTTTAATAATATCAGTCTTAAAATGCAATATATTTAAAGCGCACCTAAAGTATACTTGCAATAGTTCTACTTGAGCAATCAAATACACTTAAGTATATCTTTAGTTATACTTAAGCACTACTTCCGCAAAACTAAAGTGCATTAAGTACAAAAATAGTTGTTTTTGAAGACTTTAAGTATAATTCAGAAGACTTTAAGTATACTAGTTTAGTACACTAAAAGTACAATTGCAAGGTATTTTTTATTAAGTACATAAATGTATTTTTAGTATACTTAGCATACAATAAACGCATTTTAGTACATTTATTTTTGGGCCTCAATGAGACATTTCATCTTCTTTCTGGTACACAGAAGAAATAAAGTCATACAAGTTTGGAATGACAAGATGACGAGAAAATTATAACTGAATGAATATTTTGGGTTAATTAGTCCTTTCTTAAACATGACATGATTACAGCAAATAAAAACTGTTCAGACTTTATAAACAGCACCTAAACTAAAAGAATTCCTTCTGACAGTTCACATATGTACAACATACAGTCAGCACTAAAATAGCTGTTTACATAAAAAGCTTAATCATCAAAACTTAAAAAATACTTTTATACTCACTAATTGGATTAATTGGCTTTGAAAAATACTATACATTATAACATTAGGACATCATTTATCAAACCAGCCCTTTCATCAATTTATAGAGTACCTTTACATTATGGTCTAACATTTTGACTTATTATATAGGCCATTATGCAAGACATCAAATTTGATTCACAGATGCAGTTCTTCCTGCTAGACACAACATAACAAATCTGTACCTCTGATACCTTGCGGCTTGTTTATAATTCATGCATTTGAACGTATATCACTTTACATGAGGCATCCCTGCATTTATCAGTTCTGCAATAACTAGGCTATTTAACGTCAGAGGAGGCCTAAATGTTGACCTTGACTGGTCTTCTAATATGCTGATGTGAGTCAAATCATAGTGTGGATGTGTCAACATGTTGCCTCTTGTGAATAAGGTGACATGGGCTGTAAATAACAGATAATGGGTGCAAACCCCCTGGGACGGTAATGGCAGTAATGTCTCTTTAAAACAATAACCCAAATAAATAAAGAACACACACGTCCGGAGACAGAGACACAAACGTCTTAATTGCCACCCAAACGACTTAATTTTGCGTATGCATGCAAAATCATTTAAATGACACAGTTTCTGGCTTCGTTTGTACATGCCACTGTCAAGGAACGAACAGACATCAAATGCCAACAGTGCTACAATGCCACGCCAATTAGCTTCCCTGCTAGACTGAAAACATGCACTGAATCCTCAACACAAGTACTATTAACTACTCCTAAAAGTCAAAGAGAGACGAACCCACACGCCGCGGGACACTGTCGTTCGACAGCGAGCTCATATGGCCGCCATAACTCTTGATGATTTCGTTAATTAACCCACAGCCTAATTAGCAAGACCCGTGTGCTGTTGAATCAATTGGAAACGGAGAGCTTTAGCCTGCCTCGCTAACACACACATACATACACACACACACACTCCAGTGTAATCATGACAAATACCCCATTAAAGTGCATCGCACTGCAGTCTGCTGCCTTAATTACCCCCTTTTCCAACTTTAATCGCTGCAAAGCGACTGATTTGAGCGATTCCTTACTTGAAGGCTGCTGTTAAAACAAAAGAAGCCGTTTTCCCATAAACATTCGTGGCACTTCACATGGCTAACGCAGCTAACAACACACTCAACAAATTGGTCAACTAATTATGTATCGCGTATCAAGCCGCAAATCGCCCACAAACTTCTCAAAGACGCAGAATTACATCCGCGAGGTTGAATTAAACGCTCAAACAATCTCGACGCCCGACACGCTACAGTGCAAGTCCGCTTTAACGCACTAATTGAATTGTGTAAATAGGCTTTCGCCTCTCAGATGTAAAACCTCGGGCTTGATTAGTTCCTCGCCCCCCTGATTGTGGCCTGCTGGTCGGGCGTTGAGGCATTCCCCGCCCGCCGTCCGCTCCACAGCGGAAATTGCGGCCTACATCGACTAAGCTATTTAATTAATGAATTTGGGTTGCTTCATACAGATGTGTTAAAAACAAGCCGTTCGCCGTCCCCCCTTCAGCATTTATCCAAGCCAATACCTTGCAGTTGGCGGTCTAAGTTCGCCGTTCAGCGCATAATGTAGTTGTTGAGCATTATAAGTGTGTTTTAATAATTGCAGAACGCAGTAATTAACGATGGACGAAGCGCATTGCTGCTCGAAAAGAGCGACGTGCAACACAGCGAGCAGCGAAAGGGGGTGGCGGGGCCAAAATGAGAGACCGAGGCAGAAAAGTTGGGATTTTAACAGTCGATTTGCAACTAAATATTCGCAGTCAAATGGCATGCATCTAATTATCTGTCGTGCTCGGGACGCGATGAGATCCGCATCGCCCCCTCGATCGCAACTTCTTGATCAATTCGGCGTCAACATCGTTTAATTAACACTAAAGCAATTAGCTAAGGCTTTTACCTGCATGGTTGGGACTCCAGCACACGCTTCCTCTCGCTCTTTAAAACTGAAAAGTTTTCTCTCTCTCTCTCTCTCCCTCCCTCACTCACTCATTCCGTCCGTCCTCCCTCCCTCTCTCTCTCGCTCACTCGCATTGCTCTCCTCTAGTAAACACACGACAGCTCCCCAAAAGCTGACTGCTCACTCTCTCCAAGAATGTTCCTCTTCCCACTAACGGTTTGTTAAATTGTTCAAACAGTCTTGTTATACTGCCATTAAATCTATTATTTGGAACTTTATTTTAAGATGTTCAAAAATATTCGGTTTTCAAAAAAAAATACATTCCAAAACAAAAACATGTTTGTATGTAGGTGCAGCTATATATATAAATAGTTAATCAATATATATTATTATTTAGGCCTATTTTGTTATTATTAATGTTGTGTTAATTTTTAAATAATATCTAAAACCAAATAAAATAGTTCTAAGCTAATACATAAAAATGCAGTGCTGATCAAATTGACTGCAAACAGATTTGTTTAGTTAAAAAAAGTACTTTGATATTTAACCACCTTAATGCTAAAGTCCTTTTAGTGTATCTATATATAATTTTATTTTTTGTTAAGTAATTTCTTAATGTTCTGTACATAGTAATGTGCTATGTATTATCTATCCATCTAGCGTCTAAAATTAACTAGGTTTTTGTCTTGATAAAGGAATAAATAAAAACAATAAAATCAATTTGTAGTGCTGTTCATACAGTATATATATCTGATTATGATATATTATGTTTATAGGCTACATTTACACTTATATTTGACCCTGAACCACAAAATCAGTCTTAGGTAGCACCGGTATATTTTTAGCAATAGCCAAAAATACATTGTATGGGTCAAAATTATCGGTTTTTTTTTCATTTATGCCAAAAATCATTAGGATATTAAGTAAATATCATGTACCATGAAGATATTTTGTGCATTTCCAACCCTAAATATATCAAAACTTAACTTTTGATTAGTAATATGTATTGCTAAGAACTTCATTTGGACAACTTTGAAAGCGTTTTTCATCATATATATATATATAT
>NC_133384.1:16024337-16238132 GCF_049309525.1 Garra rufa
TGTCCGTAAATATGCCTGAACGGAAAAGCTCCACAGGACCCCGCATGTCGCGTCTGTCCTCATTACACTACTGATTGATCAGTAAGCTTCCTTGTTTTTTGTTTTCTACTTTGTTTACATTGTGTCGAAATGACTGTCTCAACCGGATTTTAACCGCAGTAGTAGTTACAGTTTAATTACCACTTGTCTGAGCTAAGAATTTATTAACCTGTTAGTCCGGGCAATATTTGCTGTTGGCTGTGTCTGAAAACATTATAAGCTGCCTACCTAGACGGCATTTTTAGTCAGTGTCGAAAACGGAAAACTACGGTCTTACTAGGCAGCTCACTTGGTTTTGAGACACATCTTATATAATTTGATTTGGCACTTAAACATTACGGCCCGGTTTCTCAGACAGGGTTTAGACTAAACCAGGATTAGGCCATAGTTCAATTAGGACATTTAAGAAATTATTTATAAACTTGTTAAGAAAAAAAACATTACCGATGTGCATCCTAAGACAAAACAAAGGCACTGATATATTTTAAGATCAGTCAGTGCAAGTTTTTTTTTTTCAGTTGAAACAGCTCAGATTTACATTTTAGTCTAGGATTAGGCTTAAGCCTTGTCTGTGAAACCGGGGGTACATGTTGTAAATTACTGCAGACTTTAATTAATATAAATGATATATATCTTTCTCGTTTGGATTTTTATATTTATTTTATTTTGGTCTCATAGAACAAAATGACTGTAGAGGTTGAGAGAAAATTCGTTTGTGATGCAGAAGTTATGGGGAAACTACAGGATATTGGAGGTGTGTCAAGGTCTCCTCATTATCCAAATGAACTTTAAATAATTTATACTTGTTGTAATGTTATGTTTTTTTCTTTTATTTTCATGTCTCTACAGCTAAATGCATTGGTCAGCGGCAGTTTCGAGACCAGTACTTTGACTCCCCAGATTTCATCCTAACGCTAAAAGATTTCTGGCTGAGATGCCGAGAGGGATTGTGGGAATTGAAATGCCCTGCAGTTTCAGGAACTACACCTGACAATGACACTGAGACCCTTTGTACACGATACAGAGAGATAACCAGCTTCCCTCTGATTCAATCAGAAGTTGGCAGGATTATCAAGGAACACACTGCTGAAGGGAGTGAATCAAATTCCTCACAAAAGGTACAAATTGACAAAGTTGCAGAAAATGAGGACACAGAGATCTGTTCAACAGATGACACAAAGTGGCTGAATGACCTCAATCTCGTCTGTTTTGCCGAGTTTAAGACCGAGCGCTGCTCGTACATGCTAGAGAGAGAGACCGGTGCAGTGCGGGTGGATCTAGACCAGGCTGATTTCGGATATTGTGTGGGAGAGATTGAGGTTCTGGTGCCTGAAGGAGGTGACATGAATGCAGCTCTGCAGAGGATTACAAGTATTGCTGAAGAACTGGGTGAGGCAGTCATATATATACAGTACAGAGTGGATTTTCTGCCACATTAGTGTTGTTCTAGTGTGATTGAGATTCTATTGTAGTTTTTATTAATAGTTTGAATAGGTTTTGAACAGAAAGATTTTTAATGTTTTTTTAAATCTCTTCTGCTCACCTTGCCTGCATGTATTTGATCCAAAATACAGCAAAAGCAGTTATATTGTGAAATATTTTTACTATTTTAAATAACTGCTTTCTGTTTGAATATATTTTAAAATGTTATTTATTTTTGTGATCAAATCTACATTTTCAGCATAATTACTCGAGTCTTCAGTGTCACATGATCCTTCAGAAATCACTCTAATATGCTGATTTGCTCTTCAAGAATTTTTTTATTACTATTATTATCAATATTTAAAACAGTTGAGTACATTTTTTCAGGATTTTTTTGATGAATAGAAAGATCTAAAGATTAGCATTTGTCTGAAATAAAAATCTTTTGCTACATTATACACTATACCATTTTTTGGGAAAAAAATATAGAAATGTATACTTTTATTTAGCAAGGATGCTTTAAATTGTTAATTAAAAGTGATGATAAAGACATTTACAATGTTACAAAAGATTTCTATTTCAGATAAATGTTGTTCTTCTAAACTTTCTATTCATCCAAGAAACCTGAATATTTTTCAAAATAATAATAATAATAAATTTTTGAGCAGCAAATCAGAATATTACAATGATTTCTGAAGGATCATGTGACTGGAGTAATGATGCTAAAAATTCAGCTTTGAAATCACAGGAATAAATTATATTTTCAAATATATTCAAATAAAAAAGCAGTTATTTTAAATTGTAAAAATATTTAAAAAAATTTACTGTTTCGCTGTACTTCAAATCATGCTTCATGCTGGAGCAGAAGGGACTTCTTTGAAAGCATTAAAAATCATACTGTTCAAAAACTTTTGACTTGTAGTGTGGTTTTTAATATTGTTTTTTGAAATCTACGTTTTAATGTTGTTTTTATATTTAAAATTTCCGTAATTTTATATTTAAGTTTTAGTAATTTTGTTAGGTTTTATGTGAGTGTGTATATACTTTAAATTAATTTTTAGTTATTTTAGTACATCAAATAAATATAACATAAATATAAAACTAGATTTTCCTCATAGCAACTAGCTAAAATAAAATTTTACATTTTTATTTCAGCTAACATTTATTTCAAGTTAAAAAAAATGTCACTCATTATCACCTTATGATATATATTTTATTAATATTGTATTTTTGTTGTCTGTCTCCACAGGTTTAAGCTGTGAGAAGAAAGTAAAGGGGAAAATGGATGTTTACCTTCAAAGATATCGACCTGAACATTACGCAAAGCTTCTTAGTGCTCATATTTTATGAGAAATCTCTACTGTAACATAGTTTGTAGATATTAAATCAGTATTATTATTAATGAGAAAATGAGCACTGGTAACATAATATATAGTATATTATTGTGTTTAAATAAGGTAAAGTTATCTGATTAAAAAATATAAATACCTTAATGAAAGTCTTTGTTTTTTGTTTTTGTTTTTAATGAATTTCAGCCATTACTGTTCATTTATCTATTCTTGTTCAGCTTGCTCTCTTTCTAACAAAATTACTTGCATCGTAAACAATATGCAACAACAATCTCTTTACTTAAGTGTGCAGTTGCATATAAGTTTTGATTTTTGAACAACAGAATCTCAACATGAAAATAATAAATATTGCAGATACTTTTATTTTGATAGTAATTTTGCCGTTTTCTGCTTTGACCTAAATAGATTGGTGGATCCTTGTAAAATGCAACGTTTGCTCAGCAGAGGGCGCTGTTATCTTTCTTATGAGCTGTTCGCTCAACATGCCAGCAGTTGGCGCAATGTTCCTGGAAAACCACTGACAAGTTCATTAAAATCTGTTTTCACACCAGGTGGTTGGGTAGCGTATACCGAACAGATTTAGAAATTGTTCAAATGATCCTAATGATTTATAATGCATCAATTATCTATATATATTACACTGATTCATAAATAGCTGGAATAGAAGTCCAGTGCTCACACAACACACAGCTTATGCTATTCTCAATGCAATTTCTCTTATAGACATCGTGCCACTGTGAATATGTGACTCATAAATAAAACCGCAATACATTTGGTGTCAAATGTATTGGTGTTGGCTTATAGTTTAGTTTGAGCGTGGATTTGATTTTATACAGGGTTGCCAGGTCTCCAAAACCAGTCCGATTGCATTTTTTTCGTGGTTTTTCCCCTCCGTTTAAACTTGCAGACTAAAAAACAACCTGTGTAAAAGCATTCCAAGACTTGGCAACACTGATTTCAATATATTAAGGACACATCAAGGAAGTGTGAAAAAAGCTCTATTTTAAACGTTTGATTAGTGATATGAAATTTGAAGAAGGCAATAAATACAGTATATAATAATTCACTGTAAATATTTTACAAGAAAAAATAACAAAATGGCACCCAGTCAAGGTAAACCACGGCAGGGAAGGTCACGAAGGCTACAAGCTCACGTGCAAGGCTGAAATAAAAGAGAGCTGGTATGGTAGAGGGATGCAAGAGCTATTTATTTCAGCCTGAGACTTCGGCTTGAGTGTGGAGAGAAGGCTTTTATGAGGAAATATTAGGAGAGGTGAAATATGACGCTGTGTCCTCGGTTTAAAGTGCAAGTATCTCTAGCTCCCCTCCCCCCTCCTAACATAAGGCCTTTCAGATTTCTATTATTTTATATTGATATCCCTGAGAAAATGACTCTTTAGATAGACCAACTCTCTTCTTTGTTTTTGTATTTTTATAGTAATGAAAAGAAGCCATTGTTTGCGGTTTGACAGGATGCAATTAAAGTGCCATTATTTCAGAGGAACCTTCAGATGGAACCAGTTGACGGAGAGAGACAGAGGTGTATTTTTCGCTTCAAAACAATTGGAGGCCTTGTGATTTTTGCTGCTAAAAGCTTTAGTTTATCTGCTTACAATCCCACATGCATTCGCATTTAAGTTCTCACAGTCTCACAAAACCCCCCTTTCTCTCCGCCCAAACAATCAGTGACCTTCCTGTCATCTATAACACTTACACAGGTGATCAAATGAAGCCACATGGCGCTGTTGCTTTGAAAGTCTCACATTTGACTCCTCTCGCAGCAGCTGCTTTACACTATTTTGGTTTGGCTTTGGCAGAGCCTGTAACTACAGTCACTTCACACACACACACACACACACACACACACACACACACACACACACACACACACACACACACACACACAGGTCTGGTTTAAATCGTCTCCAGTGACTAATAAATCCATGTAAAACACATCTGTGTGTCTGGAAGAGAGCACAATTTAATTTAAGTATAAAATAGTGTAATGTCTTCTGAATTAATGATAATATAAAGTCAGAGTCAGCATGTTTGTTCTGAATAAAGATTTAGAATTCCTTGTTCTGTTGAGATGGTGTTTATGAATTAGATTTGTCTTTTAAAAATGTGTAAAAAAATCGTTCGGGCTCAAAACAACAACAATGCAACATATGCTTATACTCTTTATTACGGTGTTCTTGTTACATTTAAGTACTGACTAATATTAATCAACAACATGTATTTACTATAGGGTTAGGATTGGGGTTTGATTTATTGCATGCTATTATGGATAATTTACTGTTATTACATGTACATGTAACGTGCAACAAGGACACAATCAAATAAAGTTTTATTTAACATATAAAGAGGACCTTTGAAGCATGTTAACAAGTTCTTATGTGAGGTATCATTCAAAACTGCTCCAATGTTAAAGGAACTGTATGTAGTTAAAAGGTAATTGTGATGTTTTATTACAGTTCTGACTTTTTTCTCACAATTCTGACCTTTTTCCTTAGAATTGTGAGATATAAATTCGCAATTGCGAGTGATAAAGTCAGAATATAAATTTGCAATTCTCACTTTTTTCTCAGAATTGCATGATATTAACTCGTAATTGCGAGTTATAAAGTCAGAATTGTGAGAAAAAACTTAACTCTTTTTTCGACTTTTTTTCTCAGAATTGTTTGTTATAAAGTCAGAATTGTAAAACAAACTCAATTCTGAGATATAAACTCACAATTATGACTTTTTTCCCCTCAAAATTGTGATGTAAACTCGTAATTTTGAGTTATAAAGTCAGAATTGCAAAAAAACAAAATTTTAAGATATAAACTCAGAATTCAGAATTTTTTTCTTAGAATTGTGATATAAACTCAGAATTGTGAGTTATAAAGTCAGAATTGTAAAACAAACTCAATTCTGAGATATAAACTCACAATTATGACTATTTTCCCTCAAAATTCTGATAGAAACTCGCAATTGCGAGTCACAAAGTCAGAATTGTGAGACAAACTCTCAATTCTGAGATATAAACTCACAATTCAGAATTTTTTTTAAGAATTGCATAATATAAACTCAGAATTGCGAGTCACAAAGTCAGAATTGCGAGACAAACTCTCAATTCTGAGATATAAACTCGCAATTATGACTTTTTTTTCTCATAATTGTTATAGTCAGAAATGCAAGACAAACTCAATTCTGAGATATAAACTCACAATTCTGAGTTTTTTTCTCAAAGATGCATGATATAAACAAGTAATTGTGAGTTATAAAGTCAGACACACTCTCATTTCTGAGATATGAACTCACAATTATGACTTTTTTCTCAGAATTGTGATATAAACTAGCAATTCTGATATAAACTCACAATTATAACTTTTTTTCTTAGAATTGTAATAGAAACTTTGTGATTTATGAAGTCAGAATTGCATGATATAAACTCGCAATTCAGATTTTTTTGCTCAGAATTGTGTGATATAAACTTGTGAGTTATACAGTCAGAATTGTGAGACAAACTCTCAATTCGGAGATATAAACTCACAATTATGATTTATTTTCTTAGAATTGTGAGATATAAAGTCAGAATTGCTTAATATAAACTCTTAATTCAGATTTTTTTTCTTAGAATTGATATAAGAAAAAAATCGTGATATAAATTCCTAATTGTGAGTTATAAAGTCAGAATAGCAAGACAAAGTCTCAATTCTGAGACTCACAGTTATGACTTTTTTTCTTGAAACTGTGATACATAGACTCGTAATTGCAAGTATTAAGGTCAGAATTGCGAGACAAACTCAATTCTGAGATATAAACAATTCACTTACAATTGTTTTTTTTTCTCTCAAAAATGCATGATATAAACTTGTAATTTTGAGTTATAAAGTCAGACACACTCTCATTTTTGAGATATGAACTCACAATTATGACTTTTTTCTCACAATTGTGAGATATAAACTTGCAATTGAGAGTCATAAAGTCAGAATTGCGTGATATAAACACTCAATTCAGTTTTTTTCTCAGAATTGCGTGATATAAATTCGTAATTGTGGGTTATAAAGTCAGAATTGCGAAACTCTCAATTCGGAGATATAAACTCACAATTGCGAAATATAAAGTCAGAATTGCATGATATAAACTCAATTCAGATTTTTTCCTCGGAATTGTGATATAAATTCGTAATTATGAGTTATAAAGTCACAAAAATGTCACAAAAAATGCAAGACAAACTCTCAATTCAGAGATAATCTCACAATTGCAACGTATAAAGTCAGAATTGGGATATTTCATTTCAGAATTGAAAGTTTGTCTCGCAATTCTGACTTTACACTCGCAATTACAAATGTATCTATCAAAATTCTGAGAAAAAAAAAAAAACTCAAAATTGCGCATTTCTGAGAAAAAATCACTTACCTCACGGTTTGGTCAGTTACCCGGATGCGCGCCATAACAGAAATAACTCAGATGTAAACAATACAGCATTGATTGCCCGATTAATATACTACTGAATATGTTGTTCTGCTAATTTATTCTGTCTAAACCATGGAAAAAATGTGTGAAAGCTGCTAAATCACACAGAGAATAACTCAAAAGGGCACAATATTTTGACAAACTAAAGTTAATAAGTGGTAAAGATACATCCAAACAGTATTAATTAAAATACTTAAGATATTTCACCTACCTGACCTGAAATAATAAGATCAAACATGAATGTTGTCAAGATTCTTGTCTTGGAAATCCTGGTTCAGTTTGGCCAACCACATACGCCTTTTGATCCTCAGACAGTTTTTTGCACTCTTCTCCTTGTTTTGTAAAAACATTTGGCAGTTTAAAGTACTTCAAATGTTTTTTGATTAGTACAGCCCAAAACATGACAATAATTTATCATTTTCAGCAGCAATAATCAGCAAAATATAAAAGTTTTGTTCAGCTCAGTGGCATTGTTTACATTCAGTGTCGCCAATATGGCTAATTGTTGACACTTTGTGAAAATACTCTATTGTTATCGAGAAATGCAACCTTACTTTGATCTACTGGCTCTATTTCTTCTGTCCCATTTTGATGGTATCCCCATCCCACACCTGCTTCTGCGTCCAGTTGTACTCTTTCTCTTAGGAAAATTGATATTTTAAGCAGGGACGTGCACAGACATTTTGAGGGGCAGGGGCTCAAGTGAAAGGGCACTTCTCATAATTAGTTTTTTTTTTTTTTTTTACAAAAAAGTATATATATTAACGCAACACTGACTTCCTTTAAAAAAAATAATTTAAAAAGTTAATTTTATCTTCCTCAAACTCATGCAATTGTTTAATTTTCAAAAGATGTCTACAAAATAATCAGTTCAGAAACCATGGTCTCCTTAGTATTCACTGGGTTTATAGAGCAGCAAAGGAAACCATTCCACAATGTGCATGTTTTGAAAACATTTTCTATGCTACTAGTTTCAAGTATATATTTAGATTAGAATAACCAAAATAACTTATTTCTACTCAGTTTTATTGATTAATGTACCCAGGTGTGCCGTAGGTGTCCTGAAAAGTAAAGCCAAAAGTTTTCGATCGCCCCCCGGTGGCTGGCAACAGTATAGGTCATAAACCCCGCCCTCTCCATGTAATATAATGGAACGTGAGCCAAACTAATTAATCGAATTACATTTCAAATAATTTTTTTCCAAAGATGATTTCCATCGTGTGAGGTAGCTCTTATAATGCTGATTCGTGCTCAGGTGTTCGTTTTTCTAATAAGTTCGCTTTTAAGTAGTTATTTGAAGCTATAAAAACGGGGTGTGGTGTCATGATTGTGATCGTGCGATTGGGTCTGCAGGAGTTTGGGCGGGACTTTTGACACTGCGGCTCCGCCTCACGACACTACTGCGCATGCTCTGGCTCCAAACGAACCTCTACTGCGCATGCTCTGGCTTCAGAACTCCTGACCTGATATTTAGATATACTATTCTTTAATAAATATATTTGTTTGTCAGGGAAGCTGTGCGCAAACAGGAATATATATTATTTTTCAAAAAAAAAAAAAAAAAAAAAAAGCACCCCAGAAAAAAGGGCACTTTCTCTCCAGGAATGAAAAGGGCAGGTGCTCAAGCCCCCTTTGATGTCTATGTGTGCACGTGCCTGCTTTTAAGGGCATATTTTTTCAAGTAAATGTCTGCGACGTGCCGAATCCAACGATAGATCCATATGTTTTATGTTGAGCATTTTCGCGCTTTTTTCCATGAGGTATCTGCATTAGCTAAAACGCTATGTCCCTTACTTTAATAATGTTAAACCACAATATGACTGGTATGTACTATTGTTTATTACTTAAATGTAATGTTGTCTTAGCTACAGTATGTAAAGTTAGACTGAATCTCTCATGGTGTATGTGGCCGTTCACATGTCGCGTCTTTTGCGCGCTCAAGTTCGTTATTTCAAATGTAGATGCCAATATACGCTCATAATGGAAGCTCATTTTTTCCAGGCGCGGGACATGGTTGCTTAGCAACGGCAGACGCCATGGGAGAGCAAGCTGCAGAGCGTTTTGGAAAGAATGAGAAAGCGACGCGCCTTGCGTTTTCACACATTTTTAGGCGCGGCATGTGAACGGCCCCTTACTCTTCCTCTATTTTAGTGAATGCCTGTGTTGCATTACAAACTAGGAGACCAGTATAAACCTTAAACTTATTGAACCACATTTGTTTTTCAGATATTATCAGATTTCACAAGACTTTAGGAAGCTATATCCAGAGGACTGGGCTACAGTTGCAGACCTAATTCTTGCCAGTGCTCAGCGAGGTGCATTCAGAGCTGGGTGACATGACTTAAGGTAAGCTTTTTCTTATAATATGTCAATCTATAAAAACAATATGCAACTGTATTTGACACGTATCAACTGGTAAATACAGTGGTACAGTAACACTTAACTAGTTGCTTATTAGCTTGTATATTGGCTGTTAATTAGTACTTCTGAAGCACATACTGATGCCTTATTCTGCATGAGCATATTCTACATCCCTGAATCTGACCCCATACCTAAACTTAACCTGCAGTAGTTGAATGAGGGTGGGAATTAATTTGCATTATCTAAAGGAATGAAGAAACCTTCACATGAAAGTGTTTCAGTTTGTTGTTTTGATTATAAAATATGTTTCACAGTTTGCATATTATTCCTATGGTTTAGATGCTAAAGGGGAAAGTGCTTTCAAAGTCCTGCCCACTCTGGATAAAAGGTCTTCAGACCCACAACCACGGAATCCCGGAGGCCATTCATTGACGTACAACCTGTAAGTTTTGTTTTACGTTTTCTGCTCTAATAAGGGTGTATATATATATATATATATATATATATATAAACACAGTGGTGGCCAAAATTATTATAACAGTAGTATTTTCACCAGCTAAAAAATGATTTTAAGTCAGTGTTTGTTATCTTTTGCTGTAGTGTGTCAGTAGGAAATATCAGTTTACATTTCCAAACATTCATTTTGCCTTTAATTGTGATAATCCAGTGAGGTTTTTGTTTGCACAACAGCCAATCCTCCACACAGAGATCTGATCTCATCATCATCCAGTCTGTCTGGAATCACATGAAGAAACAGATCAAACTGAGACAGACTAAATCCTGAAGAACTGTGACAATGTCTCCAAGATGCTTCAAGAGACCTACCTGCAAAGCTACCTGAAAAACTATGTGCAAGTGCACCTAGTGTAGGGCAAAAGCTGCTTTAAACGCAAAAGGATGGTCAAACCAAATGTTGATTTAATTTAGTTAATCAAGGTTAATTGATAAAGAACTTTTATTTATGACATTATTTTTGACAGCATAATTTTATGACATTTTTAGACAAGTGCTTAAAACTTTTAACAGTACTGTAGCTTTGCAGGTAGGTCTCTTGGAGCATCTTGGAGACGCTGTCACAGTTCTTCTGGATGATGATGAGAACAGATCCTGTGTGGAGCACTGGCTGTTGTGCAAACAAAAATGTCACTGGATTAATGGCAAAATGAATGGAAATGTAAACCGATATTTCCTACTGACACACTACAGCAAAAGATAGAAATCACTGACTTAAAACCTTATTTAGCTGGTGAAAATACTAGTGTTCTAATAATTTTGACCACAACTGAATGAAGAGTTGAGACGTAAAATGAGCATTTATTTCATGCCTCTGTGTTTATGTTCATAAAATACACTTAACTTAAAATGTTAGTTATGTTGCAAGACTAAATGCCGTATAATTAACAGGTGGGGACCAACATGGTGGAATTGAGCCTCGGGATGAGACAACAACATTTCTAGACCTTCGCCATTATTCCAGGCCATGCCATTGAAGCGGACTTGTTGCCTGGGAATTTCTCCAGCTTGCAGTATATCATATTGATGGACATAAGTCTTCATGTGTGAAGTTTTTGAGAGCAACAGTTTTTTTTTTGGCCACTTGTAACCTGTTTTAAATTGTAAGTATTGTCTGGTGGACTCTTTGTTTGGCTTAGTTTTAATGGCACGATGTTTGGAATGATTCTAATGTGGTAATAATTCATTTTTGAGTGTTCTGCTGCTGCAATGTTGACATAAAGAATAGGAATATATTGTGCCTTGTTTACAGTTTTGTGTTTAAAAGAAAATGATCTACTAAAACCGTTATTTGTGTCTGTAAGGGTAGGACAAAATGTGTGACAGCTGCACCTATTTGAAAACTGTATTAAAAAGAAATATGAAAACTCATTAAATTGACATTTACAGTTGCATTTTTTTGTGTTGTGTATCTGTATTACAGAAAAACAATAATAATTTTACATTCTTCTGTGATTTATATATTATTATTGGTAAATATAAAGGTAGCAAGGCAATTAGACAACAAATAACCCAATATTTAGGTAGTGTTTAACCCAGCAACACAGGTTGGGTCAAATAAACAACCCAGCATTTTGGGTCAAATGGTTTAACCCAGCACTTGGGTCAAAACAACCCAACGCGTGTTCTGTCCCATAGTTACCCAGCAGCTGGGTTATGGTTGGGTTATTTTTTAACCCAGCACTTTTTAGAGTGCACCTGTCACCCATCAAGCACTCGTTACCGTCAGTATTTAAGCACACACTTCACACACACTCACTGTCCGACCTTGTTCATTCGTGCTGAGGACTCTCTGGATGTTATACCTACCTGGATTACTTACCTGAGCTACTTACCTCCTGTGTGTGTTCCTGTTTCCTCATCATCCATTCTCCGTGTCTCCTGTTCCTCCGAGATCGCTACGATTCCAAGTATTGAGGTGTGTGCTTCCACCTGTGATGACTGTCGTTCCTGCAAACACCAAAGGATAAAGATTACTTTCCATTCTATTCCACGAACTTTGATTATTGACTGTTATACTCACCTATGCATTCCTGGATTTCACCATTTCACTTGCTGTGCCAAAAATAAACATCTGTGTTTTTACTTACCCGCTGTGTCAGTCCTCTTCCGTAACACTGTGTTCACTGACTTCATTTAACAGCACATTTTTCTATCAGTGTTATCATATCAAGCAAAGATAGTCAGACCTTACTGTTTCACAACATTGTCCTGTAAAAATTTTGAGATAGAGATTTAACAACAATAATAAAATTAATAGAAAATTTAAATAAAAATCACATTAAAAAAAGTCAGCTATTTTAGAAAGGAACATTTAAACTATGAAAATGAGAAATTGGGGGGAAAATAAATTATGAATCATTGTGTAAATAATATGTAATTATACAGTAATCCATAAAAAGTAACTGTAGTCTGATCACAAGTATTTTAAAATGTAATTAATCTAATTACATTTACAAGTACTTGATTTTTGGAATCTTATTACATAATCCAGATTATAATCAGTTACTACCCAACTCTGGTTGTCAGAATGATTTTGAAACTGATATAGCAAGGTAAAAAAAAAAGCTTTTTTTTAATTATGTTTTTGAAGTGTAGAAGGGTTAGAAGTGTATGACATTGTGAGATGACAAGTTGCGCAATAGTTTTGATAGAGTAAATTAATGTGACAGAAATAGTTCATGCATTTGATAATATGATACAAGGTCAATAAATCATATGAGGAAATGTTTACATGCAGCTGTTGTGGCTCACCCAAGACCCAAATAAATAAATTGATGAATCAAATTGGAAATACAGAAGCAGTTGAACATTTCAATACACTGCAATGGATGATGTTCGGTGGTTCTCTGTGAAAAACTGGCAAAAAACACTACTGTATATAGCACTATATAATATACACTACTGCTCAAATATGTGGGATCAGTAAAACTTGTAATGTTTTTTAAAGTATCTTATGCTCATCAATGCTGCATTTATATGATCAATTTACAGAAGAAAACAGTAATATTGCAAAATGTTATAATATAAAATAATAGTTTTTATTTAATATACTTTAAAATATGATTTATTCCTGTGATGCAAAGATGAATTTTCATCAGCTGTTACTCCAGTCTTAAGTGTCACACGATCCTTTAGAAATCATTCTAATATGCTGATTTGAAATACAGTATAGAAGATAATGGTTTTCTCTCTCTCTCTCTAAAAAAAAACCCACAACATGTCATATTTGATTTATCATCCCACTCCTCTGAGGCTAAAGCCACATCCGAGTTCCTGTAACAGTTCTGTCACATCTCATTTCACATGTGTGCATATCTAAAGGAACCAGTGACCCAGGGACTTGAGCTCTCAAGTCTCTTATTCTTATGTATCAACAGGAAATCAAAGGTTAAGCCATAATTCATTTGTCATAAACTGATAATTCACCCATAGCCTTAACTATTAATGTCATATGTAACCATTTTATTGACTTACTGAGTATGTACAGTATCTCACAAAAGTGAGTACACCCCTCACATTTCAGCAACCACTTTAGTATATCTTCTCAAGTGACAATACTATAGAAATAAAACTTGGATATATTTTAGAGCAGTCAATGTGCAGCTTGTATAGTAGTATAGATACTGTCCCCTAAAAATTACTCAACATACAGGCATTATTGTCAAAATAGCTGGCAACAAAAGTGAGTACACTTTAAGTGAACTTGTCCAAAGTGTCAATATTGTGTTAGCACCATTGTTATCTGGCACTGCCTTAATCATCCTGGGCATGGAATTGACCAGAGCTGCACATGTTGTTGCTGGGATCCTCTTCTACTCCTCTATAATGACGTCACGCAGCTGCTGGACGTTAGACACATGGTGCTTCACCGCCTTATGCTTGAGGATGCCCCACAGGTGCTTAATAGGGTTCAGGTCCGGAGACATACTTGACCACCCCATCACCTTCACCTTCAGCTTCCTCAGCAAGGCAGTTGTCATCTTGGTGGGTGATGTGTTTGGGATCGTTATCATGTTTGGAAAACTGCCGTTCGGCCTAGTTTCTGGAGGGAAGGCATCATGTTCTGCTTCAGAATGTATCCATGTTTCCCTCAATGAACTGCAGCTCCCCAGTACCAGCAGCACTCATGCAGCCCCAGACCATAATGCTACCACCACCGGGGTATCGCCACACATGCTGGACACCATCTGAGCCAAACAAGTTTATCTTATAGTCTCATCAAACCACAGGACATGGTTCCAGTAATTCACACTCTTGGACAGGTTGTCTTCAGCAAACTGTTTGCGGGCTTTCTTGTGAGCCAGCTTCAGATGAGGCTTCCTTCTGGGATGACGCCTATGCAAAATGGCTTGTTGCAGTGTGTGACATATGGCCTGAGCACTGACAAGCTGCCCTTCTACTTCTGCAACCTTTAAAGCAATGCTGGCAGCACTCATGCATCTGTTTTTTGAAGCCAGGTTCTGCACCTGACGCACAGAACGATTGCTCAACTTCGTTAATCAACCCTTGCAAGGCCTGTTCCAAAAGGAACCCATCTTGGAAAACCTCTGAATGACCCTGACCACTGTAGTGTAACTCGGTTTCAAGGTGTTAATGAAACTCTTTGTGGAGAGCAACAATTCCAATTCCAGTAATTCATGCTCTTGGACAGGTTGTCTTCAGCAAACTGTTTGCGGGCTTTCTTGTGAGCCAGCTTCTGATGAGGCTTCCTTCTGGGACGATGCCTATGCCAACCTACTTGTTGCAGTGTGCGGCGTATGGTCTGAGCACTGACAAGCTGACCTTCTACTTCTGCAACCTTTAAAGCAATGCTTGCAGAACACTTGCATCTGTTTTTTGAAGCCAGGTTCTGCACCTGACGCACAGAACGAGTGCTCAACTTCGTTAATCAACGCTTGCAAGGCCTGTTCCAAAAGGAACCCATCTTGGAAAACCTCTGAATGACCCTGACCACTGTAGTGTAACTCGGTTTCAAGGTGTTAATGAAACTCTTTGTGGAGAGCAACAATTCCAATTCCAGTAATTCATGCTCTTGGACAGGTTGTCTTCAGCAAACTGTTTGCGGGCTTTCTTGTGAGCCAGCTTCTGATGAGGCTTCCTTCTGGGACGATGCCTATGCCAACCTACTTGTTGCAGTGTGTGGCGTATGGTCTGAGCACTGACAAGCTGACCTTCTACTTCTGCAACCTTTAAAGCAATGCTTGCAGAACACTTGCATCTGTTTTTTGAAGCCAGGTTCTGCACCTGACGCACAGAGCGAGTGCTCAACTTCATTGTTTGACCCTGGCAAGGCCTGTTCCGAATGGAACCCATCTTGGAAAACCTCTGTATGACCCTGACCACTGTAGTGTAACTCGGTTTCGGGGTGTTACTGAACCTCTAATAGCCTTGGCCATCTTTGTGGAGAGCAAAAATCCTCAGAGAGTTCTTTGCTATGAGGTGATGTTGAACATCCAGTGGTCAGTGTGAGAGAATTGTACTTAAAGCACCTCATTTTAACTGCTCTAATACAAGATACACAACTTTGTATGGTCCTGTTAAGCAGACAAAAACATAAACATGATGTTGCTGTTATCACTTAGAGTGTACACACTTTTGTTGCCAGCTATTTTGACAATAATGGCTGTATGTTGAGTTATTTTCAGAGGACAGTAAATCTATACTGCTATACAAGCTGCACATTGACTACTCTAAAATATATCCAAGATTCATTTCTATAGTATTGTCCCTTGAGAAGATATACTAAAATGGTTGCTGAAATGTGAGCGATGTACTCACTTTTGTGAGATACTGTATGTTTGTGAAATGACATAATAAAGGACAAAAGTTTGATTTGATGAGATGACAAATAATATAAAAATACTGCAAAGGCAGGGGTCTAAAATATAGACAATCCAATACAAAACCACTGTCTGCAATTCCCTGTTTTAATTAATGACGGCTTACAGCAAATTCCTAGAATTAATTAGACCTGATCACATCCAGTGGGCATTACAAAATAAACACAGGAAAGCTAGTCCCTGGGAACCATACATCACAATTTCTTTGGTCTAATAGAATTTGTAAACTAAGGTCAATGTGGAATGCTGTTTATTGTATGAAACAATCTAGATGTACGTGTTTTACATTCTGACAGCTGTTTATGTCAGGAAAGCGGAGCCCAGGTTTGTTTAGACTACCAGTATGTGAGTCATTTGCCAAGTACGTTACATTCAAGACGTTGGTTTGCTAAGAGTGCTTACAACTAAGGGCACAAGGGTGATTCACTACATATAATCCATTAGACTGTCTACTAAGTAGAAACCATGGGGCTATTATTACAATGCGGCTAATCTACACAGAAATATAATTTTGCTTATGTTAACGTCTTAACAACTCTGTTTTAGGAAAACACATAACCAGCTATATCCCTTCACTGCTTACTAGTCTTAATCCAATTTCAGCAACACTTTACATTCACTTTTTAGAAGCTGCTAGAGCTTTGGCCTCTGAAGACGTTTAAGATTACACATGTGAAACTGATTCTTTAGTGTGGAGCACAGCGCTCACGCTATGTGTGTCTACATTTAGTCATGCAAAAGTGAAACCCTGAGAGTATTTTAAAAGGTCAGAGGGTTCAGAGCAACATGCTCTGGATTATAACGTATAAAACCAATTCGGAGTAGACATCACAGTTACGTCACTTGCAGATGCGTGCACATTGTGATGGAAGAAAAACACTGGTAACAAGTGGAGGGAAATGGGTCAAATCCATGAGAATAAAGTCAGAATTTTAAAATATACACTCAAATTTACCTTTTTTTTATTCTTTTATTCCATCGCTTCTATAGACTGCGAGGCTTTTGAGGCTCCGCTCACAAAAACCGTCACCACTGTTTGCAACCAGTACCATACTGATTATTGGTTGCATGTTTTTCTATGAGATTTTTAATTTAGCTGATATTGAATATTTCGCAAAGACCTGCGCCGTTTGTTATTGTAATGTCCCACCAACCATGGCGCTCTGACGCAGCTCATAGTAACGTTGGAGAAAAATACATAGCAGAAAAAAGCGGACACTGACAGTGCGCCGACAGACAAGACAGAGCAGGTTACTTTAGGTATGAAACAAAGTCTCAGCTTTCAAATGTTTTAATTTTTAAGAAACTCAAACAATAAATACCGTTTTGGCTTTTTAGTGTATCGTGACTCGTGACAGGTCGCTGTAGTGCCTCAGTTTAAGATGCATGTGAATTGATAATCTCTTCCTCTTTACTAGTTATAGCTTTAAATAAACATGAATGAACATCTAGTTTCAAACATGGAAAGATGTCAATACACATTTTTCAAGTTTACATCCACCAGCATTAATTTACTCTCCTGTCTGGTTTGTTTGTCAGACAAAAATGTCAGATTTGGTGCTATGATTGGTCAGATTGCCTGTCAATCAAACTTTCTGTGAACTGTTTAAATGTTTACATTTATTGTTAATATTGTTAGCAGTAGTTTAAGAAACATCTCAAAATGACTACCAATTTTTTTATACTGATACCTAAATTCACTTTAGCATTTAAAACGATTGAAACTTAATACTAGCCATTTAGTGCTTTTCTGACATAACCTGAACTTGAGCATTGCAAGCATTGTCCAGAATTTCCCAACTAAATAAAGGAAAAACAGAGTGAACACAATTTCATTCAGTAATTCAGAGTCAGTACATACAATTGAGGTCAAAAGATTACATACAACTTGCAGAATCTGCAAAATATCAATTATTTGACTAATTAAGAGGGACCTGAATTAGATATTTCACATAAAAGATGTTTACATATAGCCCAAAAATTTACATACACGTGATTCGTAAAACTGTGTTGTTACCTGAATGATCCACAGCTGCTTTTTTTTTTAATGATAGTTGTTCATGAGCTCCTTGATTGTCCTGAACAGTTAAACTGCCCACTGTTCTTCAGAAAAAAGAAAAAAAAAAACAATAATAAACTTTATTTTATATAGTGCCTTTAAAAGAAGCATCTCAAAGAGCTTTACAAACCTAAAATAATAATTAAAAAGTTAAAAAAGATGTAAAAACAAACCAAAAAATCATCCAGGTCCCACAAAATATTTGTTTTTTCAGCATTTTTGTGTATTTGAGTCAGGGACTCATATGCAACTATTACAGAAGGTTCAAATGCTCCAGAAGAAAACACGATGAATTAAGAGCCAGGGTAAATTGAACTTATTTTGTCTTCTGGGAAACATGTAAGTATCTCCTGTAGCTTCTGAAAGGCAGTACCAAGTGAGAAAAATATGATATTTAGGCAAAAAAAGGAAAAAGTTAAACATTTTCATTCTGTTCAAAAGTTTTCACCCCCGGCTCTTAATGCATCATGTTTCCTTCTGGAGCATCAGTGAGTGTTTGAACCTTCTGTAATAGTTGTATATAAGTCCCTCAGTTGTCCTCAGTGTGAAAAGATGGATCTCAAAAGCACAAAGTCATTGTTGGAAAGGGTTCAAATGCACAAAAATGCTGAAAAACCAAAGAATTTGTGGGACCTGAAGAATTTTTCTGAAGAACAGCGGGCAGTTTAACTGTTCAGGACAAACAAGGGACTCATGAACAACTATCACTAAACAAAAACACAGCTGTGGATCGTTCCGTATCAACAGTATTAAGAATCAAGTGTATGTAAACTTTAGAACAGGGCCATTTTTATAAATTCAACTATTATAAAACTTATTCAGGTCAGTACTAAATACATTTTATATGCTCCCTCTTATTTTGGTAAAATAATTAACATTTTGCAGAATCTGCAAGGTGTGTGTAAACTTTTGACCTCAACTGTAAATGTGTTATCATAGCACAGTAAAAAAAATCATGGAGAAATCAGACTTACAAGGCATAACATTTTTTTTATTATACAGATAAATACCATAACTTTTCAAATTACAGAAATACGTGGGGCTCTATGGGCTTGAAATGAAACAGAGATGAGTTTTTTGCATTCAAGGGTTCAAAAAAGGATTCCCGCATCCTTAGCGTTTCAAATCACATTGAATCATATAGTGTTTCGAGTCTTAATTCTGATGATGTGTGAGATGCAATACTTGATATAAAGGAGCTATACTGCTTCTGACAAAATACAATTGTGCATTTCTATAGAAAAATATCATAGACTTCATATTGTAATGGCTGTGCTCTGTAAAAATGCTTATAAATAGAATAAACCTTATATAGTATATAAATGCTTTTTTTGTTTGTTTGTGCAACATTTGTGTTTAGAAAAATAATTCCACATCCTGCCCTGTTAACACAAGAGCTCACAACTCCCTTCAGAAAACATATAAAAAGAGCCCGTACACATTGCACTGCATTGTTGCACAGAACTGAAATCCAACCAAATGAAACACGTCCTTCAAGAGAATTTTTTATGCCTTAAATAAACATATTTGACCTCAGATTCGTTTTTAAATCAAAGATACAGGCGTTAATGCATTTAAAGACCCCATGCAAACGAAAACTAAAAGCAAGGTTTGAAGAAGAGAACTGAGTTTTCCAAGCCCTTGTACACTCACCAAACACTAGAAACGATATCTAGAATGCTATATAGAATAAATAAATCCTTAATAAACCTTCTGAAGAGGGAAAATGCACAAATATAAGAATAACAAATTAAAGGGAAAATTTCGAGATGTACCAAAAACAACTAATTTTACAATATAGTGGCACATTTAAAATGATTTCCCATTGACTGTGTCAGTCAGAATTTGCATACTATGATTTAAGACAAAGACTTCATCTCATACGAGGCTTTTATTTCCTTTTCCATGTAGTTTGAGGTAAACTGAAGTACTGTTAAAGACTCTTAAAGGCAACGTCCTACTTCCTCTAGTGCCACCCGACTGTGGCACTACCTGACTTTTGATATCTAAAGCATCCAAGGTCACAAACATGCAAGCAAGCCCTCAACATCATCTTTCCCCCCCCCCCAAAACATCTCACCTGCTGTCACACGTCAAACCTGACATCTGACGCACAATAACTCTTGCACAACATCGCATGCACAATGGCATAGGCTTAATTTACATAACACGACAAACAGTCAATTCCCAGAATTCAATAAATAACACACTTTATAAGACTTTTTGATTGGTTTTGCCATGATCTGAATGGACGTGATCAACGAAAAGCGGGAAACCACTATCCCTTAATTTTGTATCGTACCTGAACGTTTCAATTCTTTGACATTTCTCAAATTCTGGGACAGAACTACAGTGCCCCCGGTGGTGAACAATTAACAACTCTGTTTTAAATAAGTGTAAAAATAAATCATATTGCACATTTTTAATAAATAATATCATATTTTCTCTCTGGATTTGAAATACTCACAAAAAAGGTGGGAGTGATTTTGCGTCGCATTAAACTCAAACACGGTTTTCAATGAGGTTAACAAACGTAAAGGAAAGAAAGAACGGTACATTAAAACAAAAAGCGAAACGTGATGAGTACAGTAGGGAGCATCGGTTCGAGAGCTTCCGAGAAGAACGTAGGAGATGCTAGAAGAAACGGTAAAGGGTGTAAGACGGATGAGTGACGCTGGTGTGCGCGTTCGGTTTCCTCGGGCCAGGCTGGAACGTACGCCCGCTGCAGCAGAGCCCCCTGAACGCATTCCTCTGGCACTGCGAGCACATCTCCCAGTTACACGTCAGATGGTAAATGAGTAAGGCAGCTGCTCTTGCCCATCACGCAAAAGTGCATCATCAAACATTTCCAGTTAAGTCTCTGCCAGAGACCTATGGAGTGGCTGATATTAAGGCTTTCCGTCAGCAGATAAGAGTCGCGTTGCACTGCATTCTCTTCTCCGGTTTCCATTTGAATGGTAATTTTTCCCCCCAGAATATTTTCATCTCTTTTGCCAGAGCCACATGATATTAGACCACGTCATTCTCAAGGATGATGCTCTGGGTTTCAAACCCCCATATGTTGATTCTTCTGCTCCCTCTGCCCTCTGGAGACTGCCTGGTGCCATTTGGATTTCAGAAAGGTCATTGACACTGTTTGGGTCACCATCCACAGCTAAAGGAATAAATGTAATACAGGGTTAAAAGATACAGTGCATCTATAAACATGCAGATGGGGCTGGTTGTCACGGAGGCTGAAGCTAGCAGGTGTTTTGGATGTTGGCTTCAAACTAAACTGTAGAATTATGACAAATGTCATTCAGAATTATAGCGATAGTTCACCCAAAAATGAAACCCTAGGTATATATTAGGGATGTGTGCAATGACTAATTTGATAGTCGTTTAAATGAAAGTTTTGTATCTGACTGGTCCAAAAGCAAGATACCCCCAAAAGACGGTAAGAAAAATCCTATGTGTGTGTGCGCATGTATATAATAGCCTACATTTGAAATACTTATCTATAAATCACACTGTCAAATCCATCAACGAATTCCGCTTGCTTTACGTAAGGTCATTGCAAATTTTTATCTTGCAATTCTGACTTTTTTTTCTGAGAATTACGTAATGCAAACTTGCAATTCTGACTATTTTTTTTTAGAGTTTATATCTCACAATTCTAAGAATAAAGTCAGAACTGCATGATATAAACTCTCAAAATCTGAGAAATAACGTCATAATTCTGAGAACAGTTTTTTCCCACTCAATCAAAATTGGACTTAAAAACTTGCAGTTGCAAGTTTATATCTCACACTTCAGAGAAAAAAAGTTGTGAGATATAAACTTGCAGTTGCGAGAAAAAAAGTCAGAATTTCTAGTGTTTATCTCATAATTCTGATTTCTCGCAATTGTGAGTTTATCACGCAATTCTAAAAGTTAGAATTGTGAGATTATATCATAATTTCATTATCTTTATTTTGAGACATGAACTCAAAATAAGATATAAACTGCAATTCTGAGAACAGTTTTTTTCCCATCAAAATTGGAACTAATAACTCGCAATTCTAAAAAAAGTCAGAATTATGAGAGATAAACTCGCAATTGTGAAAAAAACCTCAGAATTGTGAGATACAGACTCAAAAGTCAGAATTGCTAGTTTTTATCTCACGATTATGACATTCTCACAATTGTGAGACTATACTATAATTCTGAGAAAAAAGTAAGATTTGTGAGTTCATATCTCGCAATTCTGGCTTTGTAATTTGCAATGGCGAGTTTACATAACGTAATTCTGAGAAAAGTCAGAATTGAGAGTTTATATCATAATTTAATTATCTTTATTTTGAGATATAAACTCACAAATTTCTGAGAAATAAACTTGAAATTCTGAGCATATCAGTCTTTTTACCTTAATAACTCAAGCGAGTTTATATCTCACAATTCTAATGGAAAAAGTCAGAACTATGAGATATAAACTCACAATTGCAAGAAAAAAGTCTGAATTGTGAGATACGAACTTGTATTTGCGAGAAAAAAGTCTGAATAGCTGGTTTTTATCTTACAATTCTGACTTTCTCACAAATTTGTTTATAACATGCATTTCTGACAAAAAAAGTTAGAATTGTGAGATAAAAAGTAAAAATTTTTTAATTTATTTCTGTGATAGCAAAGCTCAATTTTCATAGTCACATGATACTTCAGAAATCATTCTAATATGTTGATTTGCTGCTTAAGAACACTTATTATTATTATTATCTGTGTTGCGTTGCTTAATATTTTTGTGGAAACCGTGATTAGAAAATTAAAATGTTTTCTAACATTACAAATGTATAAATTATCATTCAACATCAACATTTAAAAAAAACTGACCTCAAACCATTAAACGTTATACTAAAAAAATCTTGTGTACAAACAATTTTAACTCAGAAACTGCTTGTAAATTTCACAAACAAAAACAAAGAAACAAAAAGTAACAGGCTGAATCAAATGTGACATTCTGAAGTAGAAAAACTGAAATTCTAGTTTCTTACTAAACCTACTTCAATATTCTTTGTCATTCACAGCGTTGAAAAAGCAAGTATAATGTATAAAGATAAAGTTTACCTGAGATGGTAGTGTTTCATGTAAGGAAATGGACAAAAATGATTGCCAATCCAATATTCAAAAGCATCACCATGGCCACCAAAATTGAGTTAGGACCCTGGGTAAAAAGACACATGATGTAACAACTCCAGCAACAATCCATAAAACACACATCTGTACTTCAAATCAAAAGTTATTCAGACAGCAGATATGTTCAGAAAATGCAGCTTTAAAGAACTCTAAACAATCCCAGCCAAGAAATAAGGGTCTTATCTAGCAAAACAATTTCTGATTTTCTGATAAAAAAAAAAAAAATACAATTTATATACCTCAAATGCTTGTCTTTCTAGCTCTGTGTAAACTCTATTCTGAGTCAATACAGTTAGGGTATGTCGAAAAACTCCAATCTCATTTTCTTCTCCAACTTCAAAATCATCTTACATCGCCATTTTTGTAAAGGGTGTATGATCTTCTTTGGGTCGGTACTTTTGCAGCGATGTAGGATGATTTTGAAGTTGCAGAAGAAAATGAGATGGGAGTTTTACGACATACCCTAACTGTCATGAACCGGAATACACAGAGTTCACACAGAGCTGGACCAAGACAAGAATTTGAAGTTAAAAAGTATATAAATTGTAAAAAATTTTTAGAAAATGTCCAATCGCTTCGCTAGATAAGACCCTTCTTCCTTGGCTGGGACATTTAGAGACATTTGAAGGTTCATTTTAAAATGCATTTTGGAAGTTCAAACTCTCAGGCACCATAGAAGCACACCATAAACTCTTAAAAATAAAGGTGTTTTGAAAGGTTCTTCACAGTGACGCAATAGAAGAACCATGTTTGGTTCCACAAAGAACCATTCAGTCAAGGTTCTTTAAAGAAGCATCTCTTTCTTACCTTCTTTCACCACAAAGAATCTTTTGTGAAACAGAAAGGTTCTTCAGATGTTAACGGTTCTTTATGGACAGTGTTGGGAAATGTTACTTTTAAAAGTAATGCATTACAATACTGAGTTACTCCCTAAAGTAGTAACTATTTACGTTACTTAGTTACTTTTTATGGAAATGAATGTGTTACGTTACTTTTGCATTACTTTTTAAATGTGGGCAGGGCTTGCTTGTTCGTTTTTAATATAAAAAGTTCTATTTTTGGCAAATGTAAATGCCTTTTTACACTAAAAGCCTCAGGCTTAGAAAAAGTAAATTCATGTCTGGACAGTAGACCACAGAAGAACTTCAAAATCATCTTACATTGCCATTTTACCTTTTTTTGTAAAGGGTGTTTGATCTTCTTTGCACCTTTACTTTGTAAACACTGGGTCAGTACTTTTACACCGATGTAGGATGATTTTGAAGTTGGAGAAGAAAATGAGATGGGAGTTTTTCGACATACCCTAACTGTCTTAAACCAGAATACACAGAGTTCACACAGAGCTAGACCAAGACAAGCATTTGAAGTTAAAAAGTATATAAATTGTCTTTTTTTTTTAGAAAATGGCCAATCGTTTCGCTAGATAAGACCCTTCTTCCTTGGCTGGGACATTTAGAGACATTTGTAATGCATTACAATATTGAGTTACTCCCTAAAGTAGTAACTATTTACGTTACTTAGTTACTTTTTATGGAAATGAATGTGTTACGTTACTTTTGCATTACTTTTTAAATGTGGGCAGGGCTTGCTTGTTCGTTTTTAATATAAAAAGTTCTATTTTTGGCAAATGTTAAAGCCTTTTTACACTAAAAGCCTCAGGCTTAGAAAAAGTAAATTCATGTCTGGACAGTAGACCACAGAAGAAAAAATGTCAGCAATAAAAAAGGGAAAACAAATGTTAGATTATCTTAGATTATATATTTTTGCTTATTAGTATGGATGAATTGGATCATTGAAGGTTGGCAGCAAAGACATCAGTTAATAAAACGGGATTAAATACATAAAGAATATTTGTATTATTTAACATATTTAATTATTGCAGGTTTGTATTGAATTTCACTGTTTTTATTCATTTTGAGGAATTCTGTATCTGTTTAGTGAGTGAGCTGAATTAGTAATGCGTTACTGTACTAGTTACTTGGAAAAAGTAATATTATTACGTAACTTGTGTTACTTCTAATGCGTTACCCCAACACTGTTTATGGAACCATTTAGACAAAAAAGTTTCTTCCATGGCATTGTTAAACACCTTTATTTTTAAGAGTGTATGGAGAAAAATCCTGAAATGTTTCCCTCAACAAAACATAATTTCTTATTGACTGAAGAAAGAAAGACATGGATGACAAGGGGGTGAGTAAATTATCTGTATTTTTTTGTTCTGGATTGCTTGGTAATTGTTTAATCTAAATTGGTATTATCTAATTGTGTGCCTAAATTTAACAGCTGACAGCTATTCAACCTAATTCATTACATACCTTTCTATAAAAGTTATCAAAGATGAATTTGTTCTGACACAATTTAACTATGAGTTATTGTCATACATTATTACCATTTTCTAAACTATAGTGAATAAACTGTGATAATGTGAAGGAGTCTGAATAAATTTTGGCTTGACTGTATAAATGTGACACTTACAGATTCTTCCGCTACGGTTTCGTCAGCCATATCTATGCTGGCTTTCTTGGTGTCAGCTAAGCTCTTTGGTTTGATAGACTCTTGTTTCCTGATCTTGGGATCTGGTTTGGGAGTGGGTGTCCTGACCATTTTGGGTGGTGGAGGCATCCTGGCCAGGCTAGACTGCGTCATCTCAGGCTCTTCATCTTCTGGTTCCTCTGGTGGAGGCAACTTCACCACCGGCTTGACGTAGTAACTGTGATAAGCAGCGTGTAGCTGGCCGTTACCTGTGCTGGCAGGTTTGGGCTGGGGTTCAAGGGCCTTGGGGGGCTTTGGTGGGGGCACGTCCTGTAGCTTGATGGCCGGTACAGGAGGAGGGGCAGATACTTTGGTGATCTCTGCCACAATGGAGGCTCTCTCTTCTTTGCTTATCTTGCGAGCGACACTACTACTGTCCTTGCTTATCTTTCGGGCTACGCTGCTGTTGTCTTTGCTTATCTTGCGGCTGACGCTGGGGTTGGGCGGCTGGCTCTTTTGAGGGGATTGAGGAGGTGACGGGGTTGGGCTCTGGGCAGGAGAGTGGCTTGGAGTCGTGCCGCGCCGATAGAAAGGGCTGCCGGAAGGCTTCTTCTCCTCCTTCACCTTCTCCTCCTCTTTAGGTGCTTCTTCCTTGATCTCCTCCACTGGCTCACTGAACTTTTGTTTGATGTATTCAAGTCCTGTAGGGAAGGGATAAAATGTTATAGGAAGTCAGAGAAATTATAAATCACAAAAGGCAGCCAACATATGTTTGTAAAAACCTAAGAACATTACAGAAAATCATTTTTGACAGGCCACCAAACTTACATTTTTGCCTAGTCATAGGTCAACATGGCTATTGATTAATACATGAATCATTAAATAAATAACTATGTTCTATCAAAAATATATAATATAAATTACACAATATATTTTTTATTTACACAATATAATATTATTTTTATATTTTTAAATGAAAATATTTTATAAGGTGCAACACAGTATATATATATATATATATATAAAAAATCATGTAAATAATAAATATAAAAAGTAAAAGTAAATACATAACATTTCTAAAATATAAAAAGTAAATATAACAAATATATACAATAAATATATACATACATTCACATATATGACAAATTAATACAAACACTTCTTCACATATTTATATTATTTGTGTGTGTGTGTTATATTAAAAGTATATAATATAAATTACACAATTAAATTTATGTAAATAACTTTAAAAAAAAAAATATATATATATATAAAATAATTTTAAGGTACAACAAACTTCATATTTTGTATATATACACCCAGGTCATCGGGGGGCTATAGATAAAAAAATATAAAAATATAAATATATATAAATATAAAAACATAAAGTTACATATAAATACAAATTAAATATAAAATAAAAAAATATAATAAATATATACATATATCCAAATATATAACAAATGAATATAAAACTAATTTATAACTAATAAACATTCATTTATTTAGATTATTTGTGTGTTAAATATAACATCAAAAATATATTAAATTATACTAATTATATATATATATATATATATATATATATATATATATAATATCTAAATTACATTAACATTATCATTATCATATAAATTAAACAAATATATATATAAAATAGTTATATATAATAAGTTCTTATAGAAAATAATATAAAGTAAATACATTCATACTATAAATATACACATTCACATAATAAATATTTAAAATAAATATATTACAGATTAATAAATTTCATATATAACAAATATATGAATTTTATTATATATATATATATATATATATATATATATATATATATAGTTACATTAAAATTATAATTAAAGTTTTTTATTGCTGGGCTATATATTAAAAGATATGTATAAATATATATAAAATTGAAAATATAATATAAATATAAACAATACATGTATAAAATAAATATACAGATACACATGATAAATATAAATATATATAAATATAAAAATAAAGTTATACATAAAATAATATAAAGTAAATAAATATAATAAATATATACAATAAATATACACATACATCCAAATATATAATAAATTAATATAAAATTTAAATATAACTTATTCAGATATTAATATTATTTGTTTAAGGTTACACAAATTAAATATAAATATTATATGAATTAAATTTTAATATTTATATTTATATAACATACAATACATATTATTTCTTATTTCTCAAATTGAAATTGGACAATTCCCACAAAAAAAAAAAAAAACACTTTTGTAATGTGTGCAAATTGTTGTAATTCTTAAAAAAAAAAAAACCCCACACAGTTTACTCTGTCACACTGTCAATAAAAACCCTCTGTCCATTCTGAATCAATTAACTAGTGAAACCGCTTAACGGGTAATGGCAAAACAATGAATGACGCTGTGCTGAGTTTGCATAATAGAGCTTTCCGAGAAAATCGAATGGCTCCAACTAGCTTAAGCCCAAACAATTTAACTGCAGTTTAATTCACTTGACATCTCTGGCATCCACGATGACCGACTTCAAAGAGTGCGAGGGCATTCTTAATGATTAAAAAGCTTAAAGTATCTTCTGAAGATCATTTCTCACAATAACATGATAAGAGCTCATGCTTTATGGATGGTCCATTCTGTTTCTGTTTCAGGCTGAACTCCTGTCACAAGTTGCTGGCATTGTTTGCATGATTTACTGATCTAAAGGGACCATGTTCACTGCTAAACACACAAGCCTGTTCCTCTATCATTTACACAAGACACTTACATACTTGTATGACCAGCTATTAACAAACTTAATTGTTCTTAAAATCATTAAGCATAACACATACTAATGAAAGAAAACATGTATCTATTAACATTCAGCATGATTTTGATCATATGTCGTCTCACGTTACAAGCCTTTGTGTGTAGTGTTATTCTCTAACCAACGCCAAGAACTGTTAATCTTGTAGTTGCGGAGCAACTTAAAAATAAAGTCCACATAATGCTCTAAGATTGCTTTGATCTCTCTTTAATCCTCAAGCAAGACTCTGAAAGTGGAGGACTGCTACCCTAGGATGGCACAAATAAAGAAAAATACTAGTATTTGCTAAACAAAACAACACATACAATATACATTATGTCATCTCAATATTAAATCCTGCTTTACTATAAAATGAACAAACATCGAACTAGCACACAGTTGAGGTCAAAAGTTTACATACACTTTGCAGAATCTGCAAAATGTTAATTATTTTAACAAAATAAGAGAAATCATACAAAATGCATGTTATTGTTTTAATAACTATTGATCTGAATATGATATTTCCCATAAAATACATTTACATATGGTCCATAAGAGAAAATAATAGCTGAATTTATAGAAATTACACTGTTTAAAAGTTAACACACACTTGATTTTTAATACTGTGTTGTTACCTGAATGATCCACAGCTGTTTTTTTGTTAGTTTGTTTAGTGATAATTGCTCATGAGTCCTTTGTTTGTCCTGAACAGTTAAACTGCCTGCTGTTCTTCAGAAAAATCCTTTTTCCTCACAGATTCTTTGGTTTTTCAGCATTTTTGTGTATTTGAACCCTTTCCAACAATGACTGTATGATTTTGAGATCCATCTTTCCACACTGAGGACAACTGAGGGACTCATATGCAACTATTACAGAAGGTTCAATGCTCACTGATGCTCCAAAGAGAAAAAGGATGTATTAAGAGCCAGGGGTGAAAACTTTTGAACAGAATGAAGATGTGTACATTTATCTTATTTTGCCTAAACATCTTTGCTTTTCATTTAGTACTGCCGTTTAGAAGCTACAGAAGATGCTTAAATGTTTCCCAGAAGACAAAATACATTTAATTTACCCTGATCTTCAAATTTCAAATGTTTTCACCCCCGACTCTTAATGCATTGTGTTTCCTTCTGGAGCATCAGTGAGCGTTTGAACCTTCTGTAATAGTTGCATATGAGTCCCTCAGTTGTCCTCAGAGTGAAAAGATGGATCTCAAAATCATAAAATCACTGTTGGAAAGGGTTTAAATACACAAAAACGCTGAAAAACCAAAGAATTTGTAAGGACCCAAAGGATTTTTCTGAAATAAAGTGGGCAGACAGTTCAACTATTCAGGACAAACAAGGGACTCATGAACAATTATCACTAAAAACAAAACAAAAAAACAAAACAGCTGTGGATCATTCAGGTAACAACACCGTATTAAGAATCAAGTGTATGTAAACTTTTGAATGGCGTAATTTCTATAAATTCAACTATTATTTCCTCTTGTGGACTATATGTAAATGTCTTTTATGGGATACTAAAGTACTAAATAAAAAATAACATGCATTTTGTATGATCTCTCTTATTTTAGTAAAATAATTAACAATTTGCAGATTCTGCAAGTTGTATGTAAACTTTTCACTTCAACTGTAATATGCATAAGCATAGGGTTCTACAGTTTTATATATTGGAATATAGCAGCTATGCAATTTATAATATGTTTTATTTGCATCAATGGTCATACTATATGTTATCCAGTGTAAAATTTGAAAAAAGGGGAACTTAAGTGTCACAAAGTATAGTATAAGTATAGTATAACTTCAATTTTCTGTGAAGTTTCTTTGAATAAACATGAATTGAATAGAATTAATAGAGCTGACTGTGGTACGTAAGGCAAAAAGGTTGAATGCAGAGAAACCTATTGTAATAAAGTGTAATATAAAATCTACAACAACCGCATAGGTTTATAAGACTAATATATTTCTTTGCATCCACAGATGACGGCAATAATGGATAATCCTGGCCATATTCCAGCACCACTAGACCGGCCTATGTGGTAAAACGGTCTGTTTAAATCCTCCGGAGCATTGCACTCTCACCGACCTTAAATTAGAAATTAGAGCGTCAATAACGAGAGGAATTCATTTGATAGTCGATGGGATGGAAAGGCCCCATCTTCTAAGGTTGTGCTGGAGTTACACAATCACATCCGCTGCCTTTGTGGATTCATTTATGGCACCTGTGCTGCACAGTTATGAAAAAATCATATTCTTAATAAAATTTTCAATAATAGAAAATCTAAATGTCATTATATTTTACATTAATTTCTTTAACATTAACAATAATTATTACAAAGCATAAAATTAAGTTTATGCATATAACACAATATAATTCTTTGAATACTGTTTGAATGTTTCAGTTGCGTTGCTGTCTATGCAGGGTCAGAAAGCTCTTGGATTTAATCAAAAATATCTTAATTGTGTTCTGAAGATGAACGGGTCTTACGGGTTTGGAACGACATGAGGGTGAGTAATTAATGACAGAATTTTCATTTTTGGATGAACTACTCCTTTAAGTGAATTATTTGTAACTAAAGACAAACTGATTTAGAAATGATTTGTATATTGTAACAACGCAAGCAATGCTACTTACTAATTAAGTAACAAAATACTGGAAAGTAGGCCTACTTGTTACCATAAAAGAAGATCTCACAACATGATGAGGCATCAAGATGTATAATGAGAACTGTCATGTTGTCATGTGAAATTCAACTCCAAAAACAAGTGGTGGCAATAGAACCTCACAGGCTCAAAATCAGCATAAGGCATTTGACAAAGATCCAAAGGCCTCTCTTATGACATGAGAAGGATTATGAAATCTTTTCACCCACAGTTAAGAGACACAACTCAATTACCCCTGACACGAGGGCGGATGACACTGAAGAGCGGTACCATTGTCTTAACATGCAATAGATCAAATTCAGAGACGCTACAACGGAGCGCGACAAACATACTGATACAGTCTGTGTATCAACCTTAACCTTTTGTTTATTATCTACATAGTGAAGAATAATAATAGGCTCCCTAACCTAATAAAAGCAGCATGTGATACAGGGGGGTTCTGAATTTATTAAGCACTTCATAAATTCATTCCAGTGGAGCCTCATGAGTATTTATGAAACATACCATAATGTATTTCATCATGACAGA
This sequence comes from Garra rufa, assembly GCF_049309525.1. Lineage (NCBI taxonomy): Eukaryota > Metazoa > Chordata > Actinopteri > Cypriniformes > Cyprinidae > Garra > Garra rufa. The sequence goes on from NC_133384.1 coordinate 16,056,007, forward strand.
CATCTGATGGAATAATAAAGACTGACTTGTAGTCGATCTACAGTTGAAGTCAAAAGTTTACATACACCTCGCAGAATCTGCAAAATGTTAGTTATTTTGGCAAAATAAGAGGGATCATACAAAATGCATGTTCTTTTTTTATTTAGTACTGACCTGAATGAGATATTGCACATAAAAGACATTTACATAAAGTCCACAAGAGAAAATGGTTTAATTTATAAAAATGACCCTGTTCAAAAGTTTACATACGCTTGATTCTTAATACTGTGTTGTTACCTGAATGATCCATAGCTGTGTGTTTTTTTGTTTAGTGATAGTTGTTCATGGGTCCCTTGTTTGATTATGTTCTTCAGAAAAATCCTTCAGGTCCCACAAATTTTGTGTTTTTTTTTTTTTTTTAGCATTTTTGTGTATTTGAACCCTTTCCAACAATCACTGTGTAATTATAAGATCCATCTTTTCACACTGAGGACAACTGAGGTACTCATACGCAACTATTACAGAAGGTTCAAACACTCACTGATGCTCCAGAAGGAAACAATGCATTAAGAGCTGGGGGTGAAAACTTTTGAAATTTGAGTAAATTTCACTTATTTTAGTCTTCTGGGAAACATGTAAGTATCTTCTGTAGCTTCTGAAGGGCATAATTAAATGAAACAAAATGATATTTAGGCAAAGTAAGAAAAATGTACAAATCTTCATTCTTTTTAAAAGTTTTCACCCCCGGCACTTAACGCATTGTTTCCTTCTGACGCATCAGTGAGCATTTGAACTTTCTGTAATAGTTGCATGAGTCTCTCATTTATCCTCAGTGTGAAAAGATGGATCTTATAATTATACAGTCATTGTTGGAAAGGGCTCAAATACACAAAAAAGCTGAAAAACCAAAGAATTTGTGGGACCTGAAAGATTTTTCTGAAGAACAGCGGGCAGTTTAACTGTTCAGGACAAACAAGGAACTCATGAACAACTATCACTAAACAAACAAAAAAACTCAGGCATTTCAGGCATTCAGGTATTAAAAATCAAGTGCATGTAAACTTTTGAACGTGGTCATTTTTATAAATTCAACTATTATTTTCTCTTGTGGACTGTATGTAATCCTCTTTCATCTGAAATATCGTATTCAGGTCAGTACTAAATAAAAAATAACATGCATTTTGTACGATCCCTCTTATTTTGGTAAATTAATGAACATTTTGCAGATTTTGACTTCAACTGTACATCAAAATCTAAGCCATAAAGGTTGGACTGAAACAGCATAGAGAAAAAGAGATGAACTGTTGAGGGTCATAAGGTCAGGGTAGCACCTGTCCTCTGTGCACCTTGCATTGAAGAGATGGGCAGTGATTGAGTGATTTAAAGGGAGCTGGGAAGAGGAGGTGCAGTCAGGGTTCAAAACGTCTGACTGAAGGAATGGACAGCTGCACTTAGAGCCCTGCTCGCTGTCCTGCCATTCCAGCTCCCGACCATTCCAACTATCCCTCTGCTAGCTCCCCGTAAAGGACACACTCGCTCCAAATATAGCGCAATTAACGTCACTCTATAAACCTCGTCGGGTAGACCGTTTCAAACAGAGCCTAAAGACAACCATGGCGACAGTGCAGTGTTTTTTCCTGATGTGTTACAAAGGCATACTTAACCTCTGCACTAATCTGCCATAAGCCAGAAATGTCAATTACGAGTGCTAGTGTTTACTCCTCTGAGCGTGATGTTTGAGAGCTAGCGGGAGAAGCAGGCAACACTGGGGATCAGGTGGATCAGGCCAGATCATATCAGAAAGCCACTTTGTTTTCATATGACACTTCAAATTGAAGTAGGTTTGTTTCTTTATATAAAAAAGTCAAAATTTTCCGCAACCATTTCTCCAGTCTTCAGTGTCACATGATCTTTCAGAAATCATTCTAATATTCTGCATAGGTGCTCAAAGTGTTTGATGTTACATTGAAACTGTTGTTTAACTGGTTGCAGTGTTTGTTCAAGCAGACTGTGTGGTTACTTATGGGCAGCATATTGCATGTGAGTGCTGTAAAAGAAACCTCACCTAAATAAATAAACAGAGAAGTGCTAACACTTGCAACTCTTGAAATGTGAATGTCTGGCCAGTTTTAGCACGCAGGGTATGTACTGAAAACGTATCGTATTAAATAAACACATGGCGGCTGTGACCTCAAGTGTGTTAGCCATTAAATCTAGTGGCACTTATTAAAGGTTCATTAACAAATTATATCCTCCCTTGGATTAATCTGTACTATCAAAAGCGCTACTATCAAAATGAACCTGTCTGTTTGAATGAATCAAGCATGACACATAACCAATGAATTCCATTTATCAACAAAAATGTAGTATTATTTGCAAATTTACATATACTACTATTTAAAAGTTTGCAACCCAGGCTCATGAAAATACGTGCCTCTATATACATTTCTGCAACAATGTATAATTACATACCTTACTGCACATTTTGCAGCAGTTTTAAAGTGAAATGTCCAGAGAGTGACACTAAAACTTGTTCAATATGTGACTGTGACACGTTTTTTTTTAATGTTGGTACAGGCATTGCCACGTTTTTTATTACGCTGCATTAGAACTGAGATATCCAGGGAGTGTCGCTAAAGGTTAATACTCTATGGTGTTGCAAATAACCCCTAAACCAAACACAACCCTAAACTTACCTGAAGTGATATAAAAACGTATTTGTTGAAGCAGCTGTGCTATTTTAACTTCCTTATGCGGATTTGAGTTGCTTTGTCTAACCGTAGTTTCACAGGGTTTTTACCGGAGCTCTTTATCACTCAAGTGCAACGTCGTATCGGGTGAGCTCCTGAGCAAACCTACTAAATTAGAAAATTCATGCATATGAAGCTGTATATGAGATGACAACATTCAAAAGTATCAGTTTTCAAATTGCGCTGGATGTTAAGATTGTTTTGAAATCATACCGTAATATTTTGCATGTAATTAAGCTTTATTAATCAAAACTCTGTACCTGTAAATCATACTTTGTGTGAAAAAGGAATAAAAGTTGTCAGAGTTTTACTGCGTCTAGTGTGCATATCAACTGGAAACTGCAGTGATTCATACATATAGGTACGTTTCTTCAGTTTTGCAGAAATGTATATAGATTGTTGAAAGTTTGGGATCAGTATATTTGTATTTGTTTTTAAAGACATTCAGCAAGGATGCATTTATTTACCATACTTGACAGTAAAGACATTTATGATAAAATCTTTCAAATCAACGCTGTTCTTTTGTACGTTTTATTCATGAAAAAATCCTGAAAAAAATAAAGTCAAAAAATAAAAGTCACATTTTCTTGGTTAGATAAACATTACTTACACTATCAGAAAAAAATATATATGTTCATATTTTTGCATTAACAATAAAATCAATATTCTATGTATTAAAGCCAAATATGAATCTCATCAAGTTAGTGACTTTAAGCATTTTACATTTATTTAAAAATAATAACTCAAGGCTGTAACAATTTAAACATATTTTATAGTATAATATATAATATGTGAACATATGTTCAGCTGTTCTTTTTACAATCAACTATTTTTTTATTTTTCTGATCATCAGTCATTAAAGCTTTGTAAATATTGGTCACAGACAATTTTCAACAAGCTGATTACTCACAAAAAACTCCCACAGATCATGTTTTCGTGTCATTTTAAGTCTTATTTTGACGTAACAATTGTCACAGTTCTGTCTGTCTTGTCATTGGTTTTGCCCATTTGTCTTCCCCCCGTTGGTCTGTCATATGGTTTAGCCCTTCGTCATTGTGATTCCCTGCACCTGTCCTTGTAATTATTAGTCATCTGTGTCACCTGTGTTTGTTAATTAGTCTGTCTTTAAAAGTCTGTCTTTGATTTCAGTTCCCTGTCGGTCCTTTTGTGATTTAGATGTGCGTGTATGTTCCTGCCTTGTTCCAGCCTTGTTCCACTCGGCGATTTATATTAAATATATTGTACTTTGTTAATATTGTCTATCGTCTCGTCTACTCCTGCACGCACCCCTGACAACAATGTGGTTATATCTAAGCATGTGAGTCGTTTACTTACTGTTTTAAATTAGTCTTCCTATTAACGCCATTATATTGTTCATTCAGACTGATTTGCCAATGCAGAACGTGTACAAACACAAGAGGCGGGATTTATCACATGAACCAATCACAGCCGAACATAACCAGTCATATCCAATCATATCGCGAGGGAGGTGTTGTCTCCTTTCATGAGAATTTTCCCCATTCATTCTCAATTACCCCCCAACAAACTCACCGGACACTTTAGGGGGTGTGTTAAAGCTCAATGAGCTCAGGGGAGGCAAGAGAGACGGGGACTCCCGCTGTAATTTTACCTGCTGGTGTTGCTGTTGGACAGTGTTACTTTAGAAAAACAAGTGATTTTTAGAGCTTTCAATGTTATATTTTGTAACATTACAGATTTTTTCTCATCCAATATTTTGAGGAGGCACTGCCTCCCATGACTTCTCAGAGGAAATGCCCCTGATATAACTTTTTTACTGTATTGTAGATTATAAACTGCAGAAGTGAGCATAGGACTATCAAAAACAGAACATTTTTTTAACAGTTATGTAATGGCCACAGATACAAAGAAAAAGTGCACTTCGTCTTAAATAGCCACAATCTTATGTTACATATTCTTACAAAACCAGTTTCGCCTCATCACTGAACAAGCCGGAATAAGGTAGTGTTAAACAAACTGGCATTAGATTTCACAAATAATGGGTTGTAGTTTAGACAAAAGGGTAAATCAGGTCACTAAGAGAGTAAAAATAAATGGCAGAACAAAGAAAGTGAGCTCTGAGCAAATCTGAGCAACAGTAGTTCTCCCGAAACAGCTCAGTTTAATTAAGATTTTATCTCCCCAGTGGCTCTAGCTAAAGATTTCACAGGTATCTGTAAGACATGTTTCATTTGCACAGTCATATCCTGTCTAACATGAGCGTGAAGGTGATTTCCAGTTATAGATCTGCAGAAGGTTATGTACCAGGCCCCTTGTGAGTTTGACCTTTCTCCCTTGACCTCCCTGTGCTCAGCTGGCAGGAGTTTATGCTGTAGTTTGGGTGGGGTTTGCTTCTGAAAACCGAGAAGTGTTTCTGGGACCTTTTCCATGAGAGGTGAGCGGCACAATAGAGCTGTAACTTGACATGCCCACTTCTTATCTGAATCCGCTCACTGATAGCAATGTGCCGTACGCATGGCACACTCAACAAGCCTCGCATTCCTCATCCAGAGAACATTCTCGGTTTGATATGGATGACATTCTTTGGCTGCGGTTGAAAGTATTTCCAAAGGGAACTAGAACAATCACAGAGGAACAGTCTACTAATATTAGTGCTCTGTAATGTTGAGTGATAATCTTAATTTGTTTTGAATAGGACTGTCAGTGTAGACTGGAAAAATGATTTGATGAACAAGTATTATTCACCATCATGTCGTTCCAAACCCGTAAGACCTTTGTTCATCTTCAGAATACAAATTAAGATATTTTTGATTAAATCCGAGAGCTTTCTGACCCTGCATAGACAGCAACGGAACTGCCACGTTCAAGGCCTAGAAAGCTAGTAAGGAAGGTAGTGAAATGAAAGGTAGTTAAAATATCTTAATTTGTGTTTCGAAGATGAATGAAGGTCTTAGGGGTTTGGAACTAAATCAGGGTGAATAATTAAAGATAGAATTTTCATTTTTGGGTGAACTATCCTTTTAAATCAAGAAAAATCAAGAAGTTTTAAGTATAAACTTACCTAATTTTGGTAATTTGTTTAGAAAACCAGATTGAAGTACTTTTACTTTTCAAGTACACTCAAAAATAAAGGTTTAAAAAGCGAACGGTTCCTAAAAGAGCCATTTTTAAGAACATTTTAAAAATTTAAAGAACCTTATTCGCCTATAAAGAACCTTTTCTGCATTTGAAAGGTTCCATTGATGTTCAAGGTTCTTCATAGAACCATCAATGCCAATAAAGAACCTTTATTTTTAAGAGCGTAAATGTGTTTTGATTTAAGAATGTTTAAATATTTGTGAAAAACAAGTCAGAAATACTGAGTAAGAAAATTATTTTCGCTGTGTAACATGCTCATTGTGAACAATAAATTATAAAAATATCATTAAACATAAAAAACAATGTTCCTAATCCGCTAGTACATCAGTATTAGAATTACATGTGAATCTACAAGTGCAAAGTTTAAAAAGTGCAATATTGAAGAAAACCTGCCCAACTCAATCCGAACAGCCTTAGCCATCTTCAAGAATCGGCTAAAAACACATCTCTTCCATCTTTATTTGCCCTCTAGCCCGAAAACTCTCTATTCTAATTCTATTCTTTAAAAAAACTTGCCCTTTTAGACTTATACTCTATTCATTTACATACTGCTTGTTTTCTTAAAAAAAATAAAATAAAAACACTAGCTTTCCTGTTCTTGTGTTCTATCTATCTATTTTTAGGCCTCTAACACTAGCTTGCTTTTTCTTTTTTATTCTATCTATTTTTTTTATTGTATAATAAAAAAAAAACTTGATACATGTACTGCATTAGGCTAAATGAGACTTGTCATAGCACTTGCATGTTATTGTTCTTTTGTAGATTTTGATTGATTTAAATGCATTTAAATGCATTGATTTAAATGCATTAAAATGCATTCCTGTAGCTTCAAACATTAATGGACAAAATAGAAGTTCCTTTAAAATTGTCTGACAAAATGCATAAATGTAATAAAAATACTATGTAATAATACTATGTAATAAAAATAATCACTTTCCAGTCCCACTGCATTTAAGAAACTAAGCTTGCAAAACTGTTTTTTCTAAAAAAAAAAACTAGGATCTGCATTTAAATGTTACATATAGATAAATATTATAACCTTTATTTTTTTTAAATTCCAATATTTTATAGAATATTTTATATGTGTATATTTACATTACAAAAACCGACAAAGTTTGTATTTAAAAATATTTTTTACATTAAAATCTAAAAATAAATAAATAAAATAAATCATATTCTTGAGGCAGTTGTCATGCTCTTTGTCTCACGAGTCACAACCCTGAGTACATTAACATTTTATATATATATATATATATATATATAGGGTTAGAAATTTTATGTAATTTTGCTTTTCAGTATATCTTGATTTAAAGGAATACTTCACCAAAAAATGAAAATTATGGTAATGGTAGTGGCAATGGATATGACAATGTTAATGTATTTGTTCTTGGCGGAACAGATCTGCTATGCTGCTGAATTTTTCATAATTGCTGCTGCTGCAAAACAAGTACAGGAGCTTTCTACTGCCAAAGCATATGACAATACAGTGCTGTGAGTATTTAGGACATACTGCTGCTGCACAATCAGCATATATAATAACCCGTAGAAGATCTAAACAAGTGGAGCTGGGGAGGGGGAGTGATTCAGAGGAAGCATGCTGTGAAATGCTCTGGTGAATGCTAACCAGCCATTTAAATGTAAAGCAGTGAGCTCATTGGCTGCGCATGCAACATAAACCAATCAGCTTGTGCCAAGTAGTTTAACGCTGTTAATATCATTAATTTGCATTAACGAAACATCAGCCTATGCCATCTAGAATTTTATGACAGAACTCGGCATAAATGCTCTAAAAAATACAGTGAGAACTACGCTGACATGCAGAGGTCAAACAATCAAAACAGAGGTCAGAAATCCTAAAGGTAAGCAGCCAATCAGTCTGATAAATTTAGGGTGAGAAAGAGTCTGAAAAATGTCATGTCACTGTCAAAAAAAAAAAAAAAAAAAAAAACTCAACCATTCATGTCTTTCTGCACTGTTCTAAGGTAAGTATCTGTTGTGAGGAATGTAAGTGAGGGTGTGTGGTTATAATCTGGTGGCTTTCATCATGGATACTTAAGCCTTATTTTGAGGGGGTGTGTGCGGGAATATAAAAACCTTTCTTCGGTAACTTACCTGGTTGATGGAAGCTTGGAGATAATTCATGAGCCACAGCTCTGGCTAAGTCTGATTCCTGACATGCTGCAAGTGCGGCCTGGTCTGCTGCTTCACTCTTAGTCCTTGCGTGGGATGTCCTGTACACACATACACAACAGAGAAAGTTACAGCATACGTTACCATCTTTACAGCACTTAAATACATCTAAATAAACGTTTTGCTGCGAAAGTGTGCTTCTTCTTTGTATATATTTTAAATTGTGAATGTAAATATATTCTATTTAAGGTCATTCATTTCTTTGAATGAGTGCTTTGCTGAATGCTTGTGCTTGAGTTATTGAAACGAGGACGAGGGCGCATTAATGTATGTATTGTTGTGGCTTGCCTTTAGCTGTGTAGAGGGATGAGGAGGGCAGAGGGGATCTGTGTTATGTGCACATGTGTGCTCAATGTATGTGTGTATATGGAGAATGGAGGACTCCTCTGGCTAAATAGTACTATGGGGTGTGCTGATCCCCCGTTTTTGTCAAATTCAAATCCTGCTTTTACAAACGGACGGGGACAAAGCATTTAATCTGGTCAGAGGGCACAGACCACAAAAACACATCCCTCTTACTCAGCAGACAACATGCATGGCGAGAAAGCTAAGACTTCTATTAAAAAATATATATGTATACTACCAGTCAAAAGGTTTTGAACAGTAAGATTTTTAATGTTTTTTAAATAAGTTCATTCTGCTCACCAAGCCTGCATTTATTTGATTCAAATTACAGGAAAAACAGTCTAATTCTGAAATATTTTCACTATTTAAAATAACTGTTTTCTTTTTGAATATGTTTTAAAATGTAATTTATTCCTGTGATTTCAAAGCTGAATTTTTTTGCATAATTACTCCAGTCACATGATCCTTTAGAAATCATTATAATGTTCTGATTTGCTGCTCAAAAACATTTATTATTATATTGAAAACAGCTGAGTAGATTTTTTTTTGTAGTAGAAAGTTTCTTTGATAAATAGTAAGATCAGAATAACAGCATTTATCTGAAATCCCAATCGTTTATAACATTATACATGTCTTTATTATATATTTTGATCAACTTAAAGCATCCTTGCTAAATAAAACTATTAATTTCTATAATTCCTTTCCCCCAAAAACTGACTCCAAGCTGGTATAGTGTATAATGTTACAAAAGCTTTTTATTTCAGATAAATGCTGATCTTCGGATCTTTCTATTTAAAGAATCCTGAAAAAAACATACTGTTTTAAATATTTATAGTAACAATAATTATAAAAATGTTTTTAAAGCAGCAAATCAGCATATTAGAATGATTTCTGAAGGATCGTGTGACACTGAAGACTAAAATAATAATGCTGAAAATTTAGCTTTAAACACAGGAATAAATTACAATTTAAAATATATTTATATAGAAAGCAGTTATTTTAAATAGTAAAAATATTTCACAATATTACTGCTTTTGCTGTATTCTGGATCACATAAATGCAGGCTTGGTGAGCGGATAAGGCATCCTTAAAATCTTACTGTTCAAAAACTTTTGACTGGTAGTTTATTTTAATTTTATTTGAAATATTTTAACAAATATTTGCATTATGTAAAATGCTAATATGTACACCTACTATTTAACGATTTTAATATTTAGATTTAAAATTATTTAAATTATTTACAGTATATAAGGTACATTTTAAAATACTATAATATTAAACTAGTCAAACATTTGCACACCATATTTCTACAATTTGATATTTGGTATTATTTTTATTATGTATATTTTAATTTTTAAATACAAAAATATACTAATAAAATTCTGCTTTTATATCTGTATATGCTTGGCACAGCATGTGACATTTCTGATATTTGAAATTCTGAAAAAAGATTACTAAGGAAGCAAAAGCCTCCAAATGGTATGAGGAGAAATAATCACGAACACAGGACGTGATCATGAAGCAAACTAGCACATAAAAAGTAAACATCAGAAAAAAGAGAAAGGTTTATGGTGTGTTTGGATCATGATAGGCTTGGCCTCTGGGTGGCTTTAATGAAGCCTGAAACACAAGCTTATGGACAGGAATCAAGAGATGACCTGCTTCTCAAATCCCTTCAAAACCCCGACGTGCTGCAACACACACTGTTTTCATCTTCTCACAGAACAGCCAGATGCAGCGTATGCATTAGGCATCAGGGATTTTTCCCATCAATTCAGGGATATTACTATAACTATTACGCAACCTAGCATCAAAAGCACAAGATAAACACTCGGATTAGTCCAACTTGGTGCTTCAGCTAGCACTACCTCCAAATGCGAGTCAAAACAAGATGCATCAGCAGAATGCGACGTCTGTAAGCAATCTTTAAGTGCGTCACATAGAAATGAAAGCTTTTAGTTCCATATAAAGTATCAATCAGCTCCTTCCTGTGACTATGATGGATTGAGATGTTTACGGCTTCGTTAAGCCGTTCTTAGACAAAGTGGACGTCTGTTTTAATCATTAACCATATTTAAAATGCAAGAGGCCAGATGCTTCGGGACAGAGTCTGGCTGCCAGTGCAAAAATAGCTTTATCATTGAGGGACAAAGAAGTACTTTCTGCCCAGCTTCGGATTCTGTCACATATGGGCCTCTATTTCCGATAGTCACATAATAAAGATCATTGTAGAATCTGCATGTAGAAGCATGCAAAGGAAGTGATGAAGTGTGAGGGAAATCTAGACACATCTATTTGGGGTATAAGACAGACTGTAGGGTTATAGAGGCCTGTCTTTGAGTCTCTTATAACTTCACGACCCACCATAATACTCAATAAGCAAATCCATAATATATTATTATGATAAATACACCAAATCTTTTTTCAACTCTTTACAATAAAACTTTAATGGCACATGAGATACTGAGTATATACACTACCAGTCAAAAGTTTTTGAACAGTAAGATTTTTAATGGTTTTAAAGTCTCTTTTGCTCATCAAGCCTGAACTTATTTGATCCAAAGTACAGCAAAAGCAGTAATATAGTGAAATATTTTTACTATTTAAAATAACTGATTTCTATTTAAATGTATTTTAAAATGTAATTTATTTCTGTAATCAAAGATACATTTTCAGCATCATTACTTCAGTCTTCAGTGTCACATGATCCTTCAGAAATCGTTCTAATATGCTGATGTGCTGTTCAAGAAACACTTTTTCATTATTATCAAGATTTAAAAGCATAAGTAAATTCAACATAATAATAATAAATGTTTTTTGAGGAGCAAATCAGAATATTACAATGATTTTTGAAGGATCATGTGCCTGAACTAATGATGCTGAAAATTCAGTTTTGGAATCATAGAAATAAATTACATTTTAAAATATATTCGAATAGAAAACAGTTATTTTAAATAGTAAATATATTTAAGAATTTTACCGTTTTTGCTGTACATTGGATCAAATAAATGCAGGCTTGGTAAGCAGAAGAAACTTCTTTAAAGAGCATTAAAATCTTACTGTTCAAAAACTTCTGACTGGTAGTGTACAAATGTTTGGGGCCAAGTTTTTTAAAAAGAAATTAATAGTTTTATTCAGCAAGGATGCATTAAATTGATCAAAAGTGAGAGTAAAGATGTTTATAAGGTAACAAAAGATTTCTAAAGATTTCCGTTACAAATAAATGCTTATTTTTAAGAATTCTGAAAACGAAATGATACTATTAAAAATATATCAAAGTAGAAATTTTAAATTTTAAAATATTTTCCCACATTACTGTATTTTACTGTATTTTGTCTATTAATGCAGCATCGATGGGCATCAGAAAAAAAAATTAAGGGTAGTGGAAAAAAAAGAAACACCCCAAATAAGTCAAAAAGTCTGACACCACTAATAAAAAATGCTTCTATTTCACTTTAATTGAAGAATTTAATAAAAAAAATTCCCCATAAACACAAATTAATTGAACATGTTTTGGTATTTGCCATACATTTAAGAAACTTAAAGGTATATTTCACCTAAAAATGAAAATTAGCCCATGATTTACTAACCCTCAAGCCATCCTAGATGTACATGAATTTCTTCTTTCAAACAAATACAAACAAATATCCTGGCTCTTCTAAGCTTTATAATGGCAGTGCATGGCTGTTGAGATTTTAAGTCCAATAAAGTGCATCCATCCATCATAAAAAGTGCTCCACGTGGCTCCAGGGGTTAATAAAGGCCTTCTGAAGCAAATCAATTTGTTTTTGTGAGAAAAACATCCATATATAAAACTTTATTTACCTTTAGCTTTATTTACCGCATTCACGAAAGAGTGCCATTCCAACAAATGACGTAGGACATAGGCAAACGCTGTGATGAACGTGAAAGCGCAGTGAAGACGGCTAAACAAAACACCAGTCACGAATTAGAAGTACAAAACGAGGATTTGTAAAGAAAAATATTGGAGGATTTGGATATAAGCCAAGATGAGACTGGTTTTCCTCTGTCCTTAACAAGCATATGAAAGTTAGTGAAAGCTACAGATTACGGTTTATAAAGTTTTAAATATGGATATTTTTATTACATAAACATCAATTCACTTCAGAAGGCCTTTATTAACCCCCTGGAGCTGTGTGAAGTACTTTTTATGATGGATGGATGCACTTTATTGGTCTTCAAAAACCTCAACAGCCATTATAAAGCTTGGAAGAGCCAGGACTTTTTTTTAATATAACTCAAAAGCATTCGTCTAAAGAAGAAAATCATACACCTAGGATGGCTTGAGGGTGAGTAAATAACGAGGTAATTTTAATTTTTGTGTGAATGGTCCCTTTAATTCATCTTTGTTTTACATTTCATATTAAATCCCATATATTCAGTGTGGTCTGAGAGGTTTAGACCAGACATCTCCTTTACAACAGCATGTGAAGCATTATAAAATATGAATAAGACACTAACAATTAAAAATCTCTCTCTATTTCATATACTCCATCTCTCCAAACGCATTAGTTTCTGTGTGTACCTACTTCGAGACCTCTGTATATTTAAAACCCCGGTATGCATCTCTGCACCCCTCTAATTTTAATGGTGCACTTGAATTTCACCCCCTCTCTGTGACCTCCTTTCAGGCCAGGGCCGAGACAAATGAGCGTCTATGTGCCTGCGGGATTGGCTGGTCCCCCCTCAGGCCATTGGCCCACATTGAAAAGAGCTAGAATGGCTGATCCGAGATCAGTTTAGCAAGTTTTGATATGATGCTTAAGATGAGGATTCTGGTAGCACAGGCTGCCTCCAGATCACAGCAAAAGGTCCATTTCCACCCGGAGCTATTTGCGGAATCTCTGCTACATTTGCTGACACCGTTTTGCTGTGAGCCGGTGCTGGCAATTGGTATGTACCCGCCTCTCTCTCTCTCTCTCTCTCTCTCTCTCTCTCTCTCTCTCTCTCTCTCTCCCCCCCCTCTCTCTCTTTCTCTTAGTGACCTTCTCCCTCCCACATTTCCTCAGTTATACAGGAGATATTTGCATTTTATTCAGCAAGCCAAAATCTGCCCTCTAAGATGTTTACGTGGTACACAGACATAAATCAAACTCTAGGTCTCATGGATGAATCATAACAAGACCTGAGTATTGTGCATTTGAATAACTAATAAAGAGGGAGGTTTTGGTTATATCACTTTGAATAACAAATCCCTCTAGGCTATGAAAAGGGCTGATAAAGCACTGGATAAACAGTATCTAAAAAGGATAGTTCCCACAAATATAAAAAATGATGCAATTATTTACTCATCCTCATGTCGTTCCAAACCCGTATGACTGTTTCTTTAATGCAACACAAAATGAGAAGGTTTGAAGTCTTGATACAGTTTTTTTCCCCCAAATAATTCACAGAGTAATTCACTATTTTGTATAGGGAGGTCAAAATGACAATGTTCACCTCAGATTTGGAGCCAATTTACAGGGGTGTAAAATAGCTTTAGAAAGCTGGCTGCATCTTTATTTTATTTTAAATGACCCACATTTGGTTTTCCCTGCTGAAAAAAAAAAAAAAAAAAAAGACGGCTAAAACCAACCTAGGCTGGTTGGCTGGTTTTAGCTGGTCAGGCTGGTCTTAGCTGGTCAGGCTGGGAGACCACCAGCTAAAACCAGCTACTTCCAACTTAAACCAGGCTGGTTTTAGCCATTTTTTTCAGCAGGGTTGACTACAGAAAATGTGTACAGTTGGTCCAGTTTGCTCCTTAAGTCGCATTAAGATCTCCATATCTCTGGGATTGAACCATCAAGGGCCTTTAAAATTAAGATAACAGGAAAATTGTGACCCTGGACCACAAAACCAGTATTAAAGGGATAGTCCACCCAAAAATGAAAATTGGATGTTTATCTGCTTACCCCCAGGGCATCCAAGACGAGGTGACTTTGTTTCTTCAGTAGAACACAAACAAAGATTTTTAACTCAAACCATTGCAGTCTGTCAGTCATATAATGGCAGTCAATGGTTACCAATTCTTCAAGAGTAAAAAAAAAAATACACAGTCAAAATCAAATTAAACCCTGCGGCTTGTGACGATACATTGAGGTCTTAAGACACAAAACGATCGATCTGTGCAAAAAACTGAACAGTATTTATATAATTATTTACCTCTGAATCCAGAGAGTTCTACTCTCCTGAGCTCATTCAGCGAGTTGTTGTGCGTATAAGTCACACATTGTTTACATAGTGCATATTGGCCTCTGAAAATGGTACTTATTTGTGTTTATGCTGATTCTGATGTGTCTCAAGACCTCAATGTATCGTCACGAGCCGCAGGGTTTCATTTGGTGTTGTCTGTGTATGTTTTTTACTCAAGATTTGGTTACCATTGACTGCCTTTCTTCGTTTGTGTTCTACTGAAGAAAAAAAGTCACCTACATCTTGGATGCCCTGGGGGTAAGCAGATAAACATAAAATTTTTATTTTTAGGTGTACTATCCCTTTAATAGGCCTTTAAAAAAAAAAATTGAGATTCATACATCATCTGAAAGCTAAATAAACAAGCTTTCCATTTATGTAAGGTTTATTAGGATAAAACATCTATTTGAAAATCTGAAATCTGAGGGTGCAAAAAAATCTAAATACTGAGAAAATTGCCTTTAAATTTGTCCAAATGAAGTTCTTAGGAATGCATATTACTAATCAAATTCAATAAAAGCCTCCTTTAGCGATCAGATGTGTTTTTGTAAGAAAAATATCCATATTTAAAATGTAAGAATCACTTTGATTGCTGTGGGAAGGGGCGTGACAATGCGATACGCCGTCTAATCTGTTCGCCAATTGCAATGCAGTGGGACTGCTAACCAATCACAATACATTTGATTTTTCAGAAGGCGGAACCCGGAACTAATCGAGCCATTTGTAAATTATCTGAAAAATTATGTGTTTTTCAAACCACCAAGCATGAGAACATGTTCTAGTGCACCACCGAAACAAAATAAAGACTTTGTAAAAGAGCATAATAGGACCCCTTTAAGACTGGTTTTGTGGTCCAGGGTCACATTTTGTTAAGAACCAAAATCTAAAAAGATGTTAAGATATCTTTAATACCCCTTGATATATAGACATGCAAACTTGAGAAAAAAATTTGCTTTTTGCCATTTTTGAACTGTCACCACTGGCATATAATTAAACAAAGATTGCTGAAGTCAACAGATTTACTAACAGGCTTACCAATCTCTGTGTAAAAATAAAATAGAAAAGCAGCCAGCTTTCTAAAGCCATTTTTACACCCCTGTAAAATGGCACAGAATAGCACAGTGTTCAGAATGACCTTAGTTTAAGTAAATGATGAAAGAATTATTAATGTTTTAAGAAAACTTTCACAGTATAGTTTGAAATGGCATTACAATACAAATAAAATGCATTAAGCACATACAGTAGATGGAGTGGAATACACTTTAAAGAATCATTCAGATGTTTAAAATGTAGTGTTTAGCATGCTTTAAATTGCATACAATTAGCACAATGATTTTACATACATACAATGTCTGATGCCGGACTGCCAGCAGGTGGGAATGTGGAATTACGCTGACATAATTAATAGCTTGCTAAAATAAACAACAAAACATAATCATTTATCCAAGCTGTGTTGATTTGCAAATGAGTTGAGGAACAAAACTGTATGCTGAACAGCACGGCAACGTACATAAACAATGATGACAAAAATAAAGATGTTAATTCTGTGGCATTCAGGCCTATTCTAGGTTAACTCACAAAATGTGAGGATATTTAAACAAGAAAAAACATCTACAGCAGAATAAAAACCCTAATGTTTCTCTAGTATGAAATTAGAGAATACTTAAAGCATGAGATAAAGGCATTGAGCAACACAAAAACCAAGCTCTGCTTTGTACTTGAAAAAAAGCAGATCGTTGGAACAACAAAAGACAAGGCACACTCTTGACATCACTGCATAGATCCACTCCAAGGTTTTTCAATGTGAATCATCTTTTACTATTTGCAAAGAAATATTCAGTGGGTTTACTGTAATCATTTATGATGGTAGTCTTACTCTGGTGAGCAAAAATAAAGTAATAAAGTGTGATCATCACATATTCCACCTCATCCAACTTGTCACTCAAATCTTGAGACAGGGGAATAAATGTACACATTTCAGACAAGGCTAAAATAAGAAAAGAAACCTGGTTTTCTGTTGCAGCCAAGTTCATACTCAGGTTAGAGAGATGTTCAATGCGTAGATATACCAAAAACAGCTCTTTAGCATCCATTACTAAAACACAGACAGATGCTTGGCATGGAGAATAGTCAAAATCAGCTTTGATTAAATAGAAAATACCCAGAGCATGGGCATTTCTGCCTGGATTAGCTTTTTAATCTGTTTTTGACATACTTTGAGTGGCAGTCATTGATGATTTCAAGTATTTTAGATATCACCTGCTCACAATCATCCTGGACACTTGTTCTTGTCTGAGTATGAATGACATCAAAGGCAAAAAAGGCCACATTTCTTGAGACTTTACTCAAAGCAAACCACAGCTGATATTTTATGTTAACACGAGAAAGTGGAAGTACAGTCAAACCAAAAATTATTCAGACACCTATGTATTTGTTTTTATATTTTTACTAGTGGGGGCAGGACACTATACTACTCTCCAAAGGCAAAGCGCAGTAACTACACATTTGCTCAAAATTGAGTTAAGGCTTAAAATGGGCTTTCTGACAACCATTTTGTCTTGTGGCAAAGTCTCCTGATTCAATTTTGTCCCATTTCAGAGAAACGAGAGTGTCAAAATCGCAGTAACTACAAAATCCAAACTAATACCATATATGGTGTAAAAACTTTAACAGCATTTTTTCTCAGTTTCATTGTTGGCGTAGTTACTGCACTTTGCCTTTGTAGGGCAGTATAGTTCATTAATGTAAGTGAGGATAGCAAAAAGTAAACTGTGACATATATTCTTCATACAGTGGACTACCAGTAGAAAAATCTGGGACCAAAAATTATTCAGACACTTTGACCTAAATAGGTTTTGCTTAAGTGTTTTTCTTTAATTGCTAATGCAACATTCTTACAACACAGACTGAACAAAATTAACACATTGCTTGGTAACTGGTCAAAAACTATTGATAGTTTGGTAAATATTGTTGTACTAACAGTTGTCTGAATTTTTTGGTTGACTGTAATCCATTAAATACCTGTCTATTAAAGTTATCTGACATTATCAAGATGAATTTGTTCTGACACAGTTTCACTCTGAGTTCTTGTCATATTTTATTACCATTTTCTGAACTATAGTGAATAAACTGATAATGTGAGAAATGTTTAAGGTGTCTGAATAAATTTTGGTTTGACTGTAGCTTACAGGTTTACATTTTGCCATCTGTAGAATCTTTAGAACATGTAGTGTTGGAAAATACTGCCCAGAACAAATATTCACATTCAAAATCAAAGAAACTGAACAACAGATCTTATATCAGTCTAAAAAGTATTGCTTTCATGCCTCATAGGCTGCTGTCCTGAATCGACCCGAGGGATCTCAGCTCATCGCTTCACAAAATACACTCACTAAATTGAGCATCATTTGATCTCCTTCCTAAAAAGGCATTGAAATCACTTGATGAATAGTTAACAGTCTTTAGTTTTGTCACAACTATAATGCATGAGCTATGTTCAGAATAGCATACTAACATACTATGCATACTATGTATACTTTGCACAGTATACAAATTTCCTGTACAGACAGAATAACCCAGACATGCAATATTTGGCAAAATGAGCAGAGCTAGCTGGATAGGTAGAATAGTGTATTGCATGATGCAGTGCGCTTGATTTGACCTTCCATTTCCATGTGATGAACCAGAAGTAATGTCAGCCGACGCATAAATATCTTTCCTTCATCTTGACTCATTTGGTTGGACTTCCAAATGTTAAGACATTCCTTTTGAATACAATTTCCCATTTCATCTGCTGAGTCCAAAACCACTCTCTGAGTACCTACTTCTTTTAAAAGTACTTACTCTGTATTCATTAAAACGTACATTCTATAGTAGAAATATAATCCTGGCATACTACATTTGTCATGTTGTCATTGTTATGTGACTAACAATATCAGTTGAGTCACTTCACTGCCATTCACAAATACTCTCCCATGGCCTTAAGGGACAGTAAAATGCTTATAGAGTGCTACAGAGTTGACCTAGTATTGTAGGCCAAAATCCCAGAAACAAGTTAGCATGTTAGCTTACTTCTAGTTCCATTGTTTTTTGAATGGGTTTTTGGTTAAATGGCTGAAATAATGTCTGTGGTTAACACAAGCTCAACATATTTTTGTTTTATTCTACGGCATAAAATACACTAGAACTAAGTAAATGTTTTTCACTTTTTCACATCTTGAAAAACATGGATCTACTATGGAAGCCCATTTGCACCACTGAATAAAAAATTTAAAAATGGTAATTGCGGCTTTTTGTCACAATTCTGAGACACAATTGAAACTGCAGTTGTGAGTTATAAAGCCAGAATTGTGAGATATAAACTCTACAACTATAAAATCAACTCTACAACAAAATTGTGAGATATAAACTTGCAATTCAGACTTTTTTTCTCAGAATTGTGCGAAATAAACTCGCAATTGCAGGTTATAAAGTCAGAATTACGAGAGACAAAATTGCAGTTGCAAGTTATAAAGTCAGAATTGCGAGATACAAACTCTACAAATCAACTCTACAACAGAATTGTGAGATATAAACATGTAATTCTGAGAAAAGTCACAACTGGGAGATAAAAATCACAATTCTAAGAAAAAAAAGTCAGAATTTGCAAATTCACATCTCGCAATTCTGACTTTATTTCGCACAACTGCAAGTTTGAATCTCACAATTGTGCATTTTTTCTTAGAATTGTGAGATATAAAGTCAGAATTGCGAGATATAAACTCTACAACTATAAAATGAACTCTACAACAAAATTGTGACATATAACCATGCAATTCCAAGAAAAAAAGTCACAATTGGGAGATAAAAATTCACAATTCTAAGAAAAAAAAAATCTGAATTTGCAAATTCACATCTCTCAATTCTGACTTTATTTCACGCAATTACAAGTTTGAATCTCGCAATTGTGCATTTTTTCTTGGAATTCTGGGATATAAACTCACAATTGCAAGTTATAAAGTTAGAATTGCGAGATACAAACTCTACAAATTATAACATCAACTCTACAACAGAATTGTGAGATATAAACATGTAATTCTGAGAAAAAAAAGTCACAATTGAAAGATAAAAATGAATAATTCTAAAAAAAAAAAATTCAGAATTTGCAAATTTATATTTCGCAAATCTGACTTTAGTTTTCATAATTGCTAGTTCAAATCTCGCAATTGTGAATTTTCTTGCAGAAACTTCTGACACAATTCTGACTTTAAGAATTGTAAGATATAAACTAGCAATTCTGAGAAAGGTTTTTCCCCCTCAGAACTGGACTTTTACATCTCAAGAGTTCTGAGAAAAATAGTCAGAATTGCAAAATATAAACTCAAAATTGTGACAAAAAAAAAAGGATGTAGGATAAAAAAAAATCGCAATTACCTTTTTTTTATTTTTTTTATTTTTTTAAATAAAGACTAAAAGAGTTGTCTGAAGCTTAATGGTGATTCCGATGATGACCATGATGTTCTGAAGACTGTTTTTGTTTATTTGCGGAGATTATCATGATGAACAAAATCTGTAGAAATCTTATTTAATGCAATAATCCAAAAGCCAACAAATCATTGGGGTACTTTCCGCTTCTGTTTTATGATAATTTGTTTAAAGTTATATTTTTGGCCTTTTTATTCCTTTGTTAATCAGATAGGACAGTCGAGAGATGACAGGAAACCACTGGGTAGAGAGAGGGGAACGGGATCAGCGAAGCTTTCGGCAGTGACCTGTTTTATGATCATTAAATTTCAGACAAGATTTTATCACATACTGTTTTTTGCCTACTATATAGTAGGGAAGTATGCATATTTGAATACAGCCCTAGTCTGTTACAGGTAGTATTAGAGGGAGGGACATTCTCATCCTAGATAGCCTTTGATTGGACAAAATCTGTGAAGTGCAAAATGACATCCTGAATATTTTGGTCCGTTTTCATGGAAAAAAAAAAAAATGGAAATGTATGTATATGCCACATGACCTCAGAACTAACAGATATCAACTAAAAGCCACAAAACTCTCATTTTTAATAAATTTGAGAATGCATCACTGATAATCAAAGATCACCATGTCCACTTGTTCATCCATTAGCGAACCTTATTTACATCTGCCATGTTTTAACAAGAGCTTGCAACCTTTGCATCCGATCAGTGAGATCTGCATCCTGTTTTTTATCTTGTGATCAGCACACAGTGGTCACGTAGCTATCGCTTTCTAATTTTCGCTCTTTATTAAATTAATGAAATAAATAAATAAACAGGAAGTAGGAGCCGAACCATCTGCCTTCCTCACAGTAACACTTCTAGTGCAGAAAAAGCAGTGCATGGCTGACAGGATGACTGGATGCAATCGCCATGGCAACGCTACAGCACTCTGGCAGGTGCTTCTACACATCATCTGGCCCTGTGTTAACAAATAGCAAGAGCTTTACAAACCAAGCGGAATAAAGACTTTACGGCTATGGCACGCATACAGGATCTCATATACCCACTTAACACTGGCATATACAAACATGAATCTTCCAGCAGGGTGGGATATCACATGTCGTGCATTCAAGCGAAAGCTTCGTGAGCTTAAACACACACAATCACGTACGTTGTCGAGAAACTTGATGTCTCTTGTATAGCGTTCGCGGCACCGTTAAAGGAAAGGTCACATCGCCTGGCAACGAACTGCATTGAGCTCCAGCTGCAATTTTAATTAGGGCAAAACTGTTTCCTGCCCTCTGCTTCCTCTCCTTCCGTTTACAAGTGTGCGGTCGATATAAGCAGGTGAAGTGGACACGTCTTCCTCCTGACCGCTTTGATTCAAGTGCAAACAAATCCATATGGCCCTAACAGACAACTCCAGCACACATTCATTACAAATCTAGGTGAAAGGGGAACAGGACAGTTCACTTCCTAATGATGTAAGTATTAGGTCCTAATACTATTATATTGCTTCCTTATGCAATTTTGAAATGAGAGAAAACAAAAATTTCCAGATAAATTAACTCACCTCCAGTCATTCAAGATGTTCATGTCTTTCTTTCTTCAGTCGTAAATAAATTGTTTTTTAAGGAAAACATTTGAGGATTTCTCTCCATATAGTGGACTTCTATGGTGCTCCTGAGTTTGAACGTCCAAAATACAGTTTAAATGCAGCTTCAAAGGGCTCTACACAATCCCACCCAAGGAAGAAGGGTCTTATCTAGCAAAACAATCAGTTATTTACTTTAAAAAATTGAGAATTTATATACTTTTTAACCTCAAATGCTCATCTTGTCTAGCTCTGCATATACTCTGTGTATTCCGGTTCAAGGCAGTTAGGGTATGTTGAAAAACATCTTATTTTCTCCTCCAACTTCAAATCATTCTACGTCGTTGCTCAAGTACCGACCAAGTGTTTACAAAGTGAACGTGCAAAGAAGATCAAACACCCTTTACAAAAAAGGTAAAACAGCCATGTACAATGATTTTGAAGTTGGAGACAAAATGAGATGGAGTTTTTCGACATACCCTAACTGTCTTGAACCAGAATACACATAGTTCACGCAGAGCTAGACAAGACGAGCATTTCAGGTTAAAAAGTATATAAATTGTATAAATTGAAAAATAACAGATTGTTTTGCTAGATAAGACTCTTCTTCCTTGGCTGGGATCATTAGGAGCCCTTTGAAGCTGCATTTAAACTGCATTTTGGAAGTTCAAACTCACGGCCACCATAGAAGTCGTCTATATGGAGAGAAATCCTCAAATGTTTTCCTTAAAAAACAATTTCTTTACGACTGAAGAAAGAAAGACATAAACATCTTGGACGACAAGGGGGTGAGTACATTATCTAGAAATTTTTGCTCTGGAAGTGAACTTCTCCTTTAAGATTTTTTATTTAGGAATGGTGCATTACACTGGTCAAATGTGACAAAAAAGAAATGTATTCACCTTTTCTTCAATGCGGAAGTATATGCAGGTTTTACATGACGAATGGTTAGACCTAATTAATTCGGTCAAAATTTAGTAAAAATTGTAATATTGTGGATTATTATTACAATTTAAAATAACTGTTTTCTATTTTAATGTAGTTTACAATAGAACTTTATTCCTGTGATGGCAATACTGAATTTTTAGCAGCTTTTACTCCAATCTTGATGTACATGATGCTTCAAAAATCATATCAATATGATGAATTGATGCTCAAAAACATTTTTTGATAATATCAAAGTTGAGGAGCTTTATATTTTGGTGAACATTATCCATCTTTTTTCTTCCTATAAGAGTGGGCATTTCTTCCATTTGTACATTTTTTTGGGTCTGGCTTCCAGTCTTATCCGCATCCAGCTCTTTTTATCTGTATAAAACAGCTTGTTTTGTTGCTTGATATTGCAAATTGGAAGAGTTGGGGTACTTGGACTTGTACTCGGACTTGAGTCGAATTAATACAGCCTAGGTGAGCATAAGAGAGCTTTTATGCACCGTAAATATATTATAAATATATTTTATATTTAAACGTTACCATTTATATTTTTAATAATCACTCCAGAATAACAATTTCCTGATCATTTACTCATCCCCATGGCATCCAAGATGTTCATGTCTTTCTTTCTTTCTTCAGTCGAATAGAAAATAAGGGTTTTAAGGAGAAAAATCCGGGATATAGTGATCCAAATTGCAGTTTCAATGTTGCTTCAACGGACTCTGCATGAAACAGGGTCTTATCTAGCCAAACGCGATTTTAACCACAAATGCGATGTGCGTCCATGACTTCACGCATCATGTAATTACGTTGGAAAGGTCACGCATGGTTAGTTCATCTTCATCTGTGTACTTTGGTTTAAAAAGGTAGGATAAGGCAAAAAAGTCCATCTCAATTTCCCCTCCAACTTTAATACACCCAACATCATTGTTTTACCTTTTTTTGTAAAAGGCATTTGACTTGGTTTGGTACTTCCACCTACATCACATGCTCTCTTTCCAATGTGACTATAAAGTCGACTATGAAGACAAGCATTTGTGGTTAAAAAGTATATAAATTTTTATTTTTTTCCGAAAATGACCAATCGTTTCACTCTAAGAAATTGTGTACAGCCCTTTAAAGCTGCACTGAAACTGCAATTTGGACCTTCAACCTGTTTAACCCCATTGAAGTCCACTATATGAAGTAAAATCCTGGAATGTTTTTCTTAAAAAAAAAACTTTCTTTTTAACTGAAGAAAGAAAGACATGAACATCTTGGATGACAAGATTGCAGTGTGGCACTGTACCAATTCTTATTCATATTTGCTCATATCGAGTTCTATAAGCTTTACGATAAGCACATAGAACCTTAAATCTTCTGAATTATATAATGAGCTTAGGTAGATATAGCATTGGGAATTGAAGAGAAATGCAGAGGTGCGGATCAGCGCAGTTTTACACGCCAATGCTGTGCCGTTCCTAATATTTACTGTACACAGAGATCTTACTGTTATTAATACCATGTGATGGGCCGAAAGGGAGGGTGAGGCCGCATGACAAAGCTGGCAGATGTTTGGCCTGACAGGGATACACTAATCTTGGCTTTAAACGCAATTGCTAATATCAATCACTACAGCTGTGGATCATTAGATATCAACATAAATTATGCAAGTTTTCCAATAACCATATTTCGCTTCCATTTGACTAATTTGCCCGAATTAAATCCGAACTGTCATTCTACTTATCCAGTAATGGACTTCGCAACTGTACAAACTAATTATGGCAGCATTCTGAGAGAAACTGAGATGTGATTTAGCTTTCCTCATTCCTCATGTGTCCTCATTCCAGAAGGCATTAATTAAAAATACGATGGCTGCGTCTATCAGTCTTTTTATGTGTTGCTCATATTAAGCTCTGGTCAGGGGACTTGTCTGGAGTTCGGCATCAGCACGTTTAATTTTAGTGGTCAAGCTGTGCTGGAGTGTACTTGGCTCTCTCATGGGTCTGCGTTGAGCTGGATGTGGAAAGGCTCTTCACTCATAACCTGTCAACATGAAGTAATCCCTCGCTGCATTTCAACCACAGCGATACACGGATGAGAGGGATTGGGCGGCTCGGGTAACGAACGGCTTCGTCAACCAATCAGAGGTTGTTCTTTGCTGTAAGTGGATTTTTTACACTCTGTAAAACACAGTGTGCTTTTAGAGATGGATCTGTGCCTTCTCTGAAAGCACACCCTAAAATAAATGATCTAATTACATTATTATATTCAATTGTTGGAGCATTGGCGCATGCAATGTTTATTTCTTAGACATGTTTGGAGAGGTTGACTAATATTATTTATTTATTCATAATACAAATCTAGATTATCTTTACGTCAAGTACACCACCGTTCAAAATTTTGGGGTCTGTATGAGTTTTTTTTTTAAATTAATATTAGTGCAGACAAATCGATTAATCGCGATTAATCGCATCCAAAATAAATGTTTATGCATACATATATGTAGTGATTATGTATACACATATATGTATTTATATTTATATATGATTTATTTTATAAATATATTATAACATTTATTTCTTAAATATACTGTACATGCATTTGTGTTTATTTAAATATACATATAAATATACTCAGCACACACACATATGTTAACAAACTTTTATTTTGGAGGCGATTAATCGCGATTAATCGATTTGGCTGCACTAATTAATACTTTTATTCAGGAAACATTAAATTGATCAAAAGTGACAGTAAAGACATTTAGAATGTTACAAAAGATTTCTGAATCCTAAAAAAAAAAAAAACGGTTTCCACAAAAATACTAAGTAAATGAATACTTAAGAAATGTTTCTTAAGCAGCGAATCAGAATATCAGAATGATTTTTGAAGGATCATGTGACACTAAAGACTGGAGTAAAAGTGCTGAAAATCCATCTTTTTCCCCAAATTCCATTTTATTTTTTTCCAAATTATTTTTGTTACTGGATTCCGGATTCCATCTTTTTTTCCCATAATTTTTTTTTTTTGTACTCAATTTTAATGGTTAAATTAAATTTTAGTAAATCAAGAAACACATCTTATCAAATCATATCTTATACAATTTGATAACAATTCCTTAAAAATGTAACAAAAATATATTTTTTGGATTCTGTGATTTAGTTTTTTCTTCTGGTAAAAAAAAAACAATTAAA
The DNA here is from genome assembly GCF_049309525.1 of Garra rufa. Taxonomy (NCBI): domain Eukaryota; kingdom Metazoa; phylum Chordata; class Actinopteri; order Cypriniformes; family Cyprinidae; genus Garra; species Garra rufa. The sequence continues at coordinate 16,081,727 of NC_133384.1, forward strand.
TTCATAATCAAATAAAATTTAACTAATTTATTTTGGCAAAGTGCAAAAATACAAAAACGTACTGTTAAAAGAAAAACATAGGATAAAAATTGTAATTTTTTTTTTTTTTAAGTTTTAGTACTAATTTTAAAATAATTACAATAATTGAGCGGACATTCTACTGTACAGAAATATATTTCTGTCACAATTTCTTCAAGTTAAACTTAACTTTTATTTTGACGGGTTGCCATGAAGATCTTTTGTGTGTGTGTATATAATATGATGATACTTTTTCTCAAATTAAGCAGTAAAATGCTCACGAAGAGACTCTGGAGATGAATTTCTTGTGTTCATGTCCTCATATAGTGAAAGAGCAGAGGCTGAAAACACGGCGAGCGTCACACACGCTTCAGTCTGTGTGGTAAATGAAATTAACTTTGTTTAACTGTTAAACTTACATTGCTACAACTTTAAAAGTTAAGTTTTTCTGCAAACAGTACATTAAATAGTTAAGTATGAACATCATAGTTTTCTGATATTGTTGGGTGAGACAATAAACTGTACAATTTATTGGTAAAACTGATACTAAAAATCAAAACAAGCATTAATAATGAAAAGCAATATCAGCCAAACCTATTATTTTTCTATTTAATTATCTTTCAATTAATTAAAGCATGTTCAACCTGTATATTTAACATTATATGTCTTAATTTCTATCATAATTACTGTTATCCTTTGCTAACTAACTGGCTCAAAGTGTGTGTGTCAGTGTGTTTATATCAGTGTGCATGCATGTGGGTAAGAGACAAATGCAGATGAAGTCATTGTTGCGGCTGACGATAAACATTTGTGAAGTCTATTGGCACGTAGGGCAGATGACAGCCAGGCAGTGATGGGCTACTGTATCAACTGCTACTGGCTTATGTATTTCTGTCCAGAGCTGATAAGTTGACTCCATCCTTTCCTTATTTAGTCAGCCTGAGTTCTGTGCTGCTGACACACCAGAGAGCATAAGAGAGAAAGAGAGAGAGAGAGAGAGAGAGAGAGAGAGAGCACAAGGCTGTAGGTTGACTGAACAATTAAACGCTCCTCTCTTCCCTCCTTTTTATGGTGAATGACTAATATCAAATGGAGCTGAGTGTGAAGAGGGTGAGAAAAGGTGGGAGGAAAAATTGAAGGGCTCTTTTACCTCTCTCAGTCTCTCATTCATAATCACTAGCATAACCAAAGCTGTCATTATAAATCAGGGAGGAGTGGTTTGTTCATGATTCTGCCACTTTTAGAAAATGTATATGAATTAATATGTCCGTGCCACCCAACTTTTTGAGAGTTAATAAATATGCTTGCCTTAATGAGACCCTCACATTTTTCAAACCATTGCTAAGGTCATATTTTATGTCAAAACGGAAACAAAAAAACAAGACATTTAACAAGACTTAATTTTCAAGAATTTCTGCTCTAATTCTCCTAAATGAAATGAAAGCTAACTAAAATGTGTACTGTAAATATAAAAACATTGTATTACAGTATTAAAAAATATAATACACCAAAATGTTTATTTGCAGAGGGATTACTCATTTTAAGGGGCTAACGATTATTTTATTAATCAAGTAATCGGACGATTATTCTGGGGATTAATTGAGTAATCGGATAATTATAATTAATAACCAGTTGATTATTCTGACGATTAATCGAGTAATCTGATCATTATAATTAATAACCAGTCGGTTAGTCTGGTGATTAATCGAGTAATCTGCTACTTATAATTAATAACAAGTCGATTATTATGCCAATTAATCGCGTAATCCGATCATTATAATTAATAACCAATCGGTTATTCTGACGATTAATCGAGTAATCTGCTACTTAAAATTAATAACCAGTCAATTATTCTGGCAATTAATCGAGTAATCGAATAATTATAATTAATAACCAGTCAATTATTCTAGCAATTAATTGAGTAATCGGATAATTATAATTAATAACCAGTCGATTATTCTAGCAATTAATTGAGTAATCGGATAATTATAATTAATAACCAGTCGATTATTCTGTGGATTACTTGAGTAATCTGATTATTATAATTAACAACCAGTCAATTATTCTAGCAATTAATTGAGTAATCGGATAATTATAATTAATAACCAGTCAATTATTCTAGCAAATAATTGAGTAATCAGATAATTATAATTAATAACCAGTTGATTATTCTGACGATTAATCGAGTAATCAAAAAAATTATAATTAATAACCAGTCGATTATTCTAGCAATTAATTGAGTAATCAGATAATTATAATTAATAACCAGTTGATTATTCTGACGATTAATCGAGTAATCAAAAAATTATGATTAATAACCAGTCGATTATTCTAGCAATTAATTGAGTAATCGGATAATTATAATTAATAACCAGTTGATTATTCTGACGATTAATCGAGTAATCTGATCATTATAATTAATAACCAGTTTTGACTAAACATATTAACAATATTGACTAAACATTTAATTAAAATGTCCACTTAATCTTTAATATTTGGCTATTTCTTTACTACAGAAATACTACAGCCACTGTAATTTCTTGAACGTGTATTAAAGCACATATTTTAAACCTGCATCACATAAATTTATGAAATTGAATCATAGCGCTTGTGAATTTACAATATTATTATGCTTTATTCAGAGTTTTATATGGTTTAACATGTCATACAGCCTTGGAAAATGGTCTAATAATGTGTTTCATGGAATCTCATCGGTGGAATCATGCGCCTCTTCCGGTATTTTGCCAGTTATTGACATGGGCAAACTACAGTCGAGGATTTTTTAAAATAGAGTACTCAAATTGAATTCGAGGAATCAGGACAGCCCTACTAATTTTGTTTCATGTTTGTCTTTTTTTTTTTTTTTTGATGCACATGGTGTGTTACTTTATAATAAAATCCTATTCATCTGTACATTAATAAGACATTTAACCGAACAGTAGTTTCAAAGTAAGTTAAAGCTCACTCTTGTCAATATTTTTCTTTGCTAACACCTGAAGTGAACCTGTTACATTCTGTAGCTGTCCTGACACTGAATCTGTCATGTTTACTTTCACAGAAAGGCCAAGTACGCTAGTTAACCTTTCACACTACCTCCTAAAACAGCAGATTCTGTTGACCGCAGCAAGAGCCCTACCCCTGAAGCAAGAGGGGGTCCGTAGGATTACATTTACGACCCTTTGAAGGGAATATACTCTAGGGTGGGGTGAAGATAGTGTATTACTGTATCAATCTTTAAAGCACTGCTAGCCAGCCAAGACTCTTGCTCAGCTGTAACTGAATGCAAGTAATGCATAGCAAAATGGCTATACTTTACTTTCATAGCACTGGTAATGACCCTGGAGCGTAAGTCTTGTAACCCTGACCCACTGCTTGTCGAGGGAGAGGTAATCACAGAAGACAGGCCACTCCTGAGAGGGACACATGCCAGACACTCAGCTAATGATGCCTAGTATGTGCTATGTGTCTTACTCTAAGTTAAAATAAATGCAGAAAATGTAAATAGCCTGAAAGTGGCACTCAAACCAACTGTTAACCTATATGACCCCTATGAACACAGGCAGCACAAATGCTGCCTATATTCTGCGTCATGTTATTTTTTTATTGATTGGCTGATCACTAACATGTGGACAGAACATCAGGGTCAGCAGATAGACAAAACACACACATGAGGTAGACGTTTACATATACACATACCAACAGCAGTATCGGTGATCTTTAACCCATAAAATGAATATACCAGGGCTGAAAAGTTAGTGGAGTGAAACTGGAGTGACACAGGAACTAAGAATTTATACTTATTTAAAGTAAATCTCTCTAACCCACCGTTTATATTCATACAGTGTGTGTATATATTCACACATAACTCATTATACTGGAATTTGGTCTACTGAGGGCTGCAAAAGATTTATAATGTTCAACAAAGTATCTGTTTGGTTGGTCAACGGAAGGAACATGTGCATGTGAGTTTCCCCGAGACCTGTTTAGGATGTTATGAATTTGTGTGCCTTGAATAAATGGTTTACACAACACATCCATTAAAATGTCTGTCTTGGCAAGGGAACAGGCATCATAATAGTGTACATGAGATGCATGACCCCATGACTGCTCCCTGCGCATCTGAGCTATGCATAAATAATAGACACCAATCCTCAAAAAAGTTGTTTGCACAACCTTTCAAAATGCTTTTTAACCATTTAAAAACAACTGAGCTTTGCTGAATGTTGTTGGTGTGTGAGGCAACATCTTAAAATAGGTCTATGACATATGGTTAATGAACGACATCTAAATAAATGCCCTATACGGCTGAACCATGCAGACATCACAGCTTAACAGTACAAGCAGTAACAATCTTGGGAATGTTACAGAAGCCTTGATGTGGCGGGTGCACTTGATCACAGCAGTTTTAAGTCAATCTGTCATGACTGACATCATATATTATGAAACTGTGATGATTCTACAGTTGTGACAGACAGTCATATATTCTTGTTATAATGTGTTTTATCATTTACTCACCTTTATTTTGTTCCAACACACATTTGACTTTTTTACAGAGACTACAAATAGAGAAAAATGAACTGACGATATAATGAGGATCCATGCTGTTGAGTTTCAAAATGTCAAAAACACACTATTAAAGTATCATGAAAGTAGTCAATACAGCTGTGCTATGTGCAAACTCTTATAAAATGACAGCTTAGTGTGCGTAACAGACCAACATTTAACCGAAAACCTTTTTGTACTCAATATTAACTTGTGGAAGTGCAACTGAGATATCCAAGCTAGTGGAGCAGTTTTAATTTAGCATTATTTATAGTATTTTTCATATTTTTTTCAGCTTTTTAGTTTAGGTTTCAGTCTTCTTTATTAGAGTCTTCTTCTTTATTTAAGTCTATATTGTATGTACTCTAGTAATGCTTTAGTAAGTTTAAGCAATTTTTTTATTGTATTTTTATGTGTGTGTGTGTGTGTGTGTGTGTGTATGTTAGTGCTGTTAAATTGATTATTCACGATTAATCGCATCCAAAATAAAAGTTTGTTTACATAATATGTGTATACTGCGTATATTTCTATATACATCTGTGTATGTATTTATATATACATATGTATTAAATATACACATGCAGTACACACATATATATATAATATGGCTTTATATATATATATATGCAATTAATATATATATATATATATATATATTTGATGTGATTAATCGCAATTAGTCAGCTGCAAAGACTATATATATATAGATAGATATATTTAAAGTGATTAATCGCAATTAACTAATTTGACGTCAAGTTTTATTATTAATAAATATATAACTATAAAAATATATGCGATTAATATATATATATATATTTAATGAAATTAATTGCAATTAATCGATTTTATTTAAGTTTTATTATATATAAATAAATTAAATATATATATTCGAAGCAATTTACGGATTTGACATGAAATTTTATTATACATATATCAATTTGACAGCATGCTGCAGTGGAGTAAGTTTTTTTTTTTTTTTTTTTTGCACACAGAACCATTGTGTGACTTTCGAAGACTTTTTTTGCATTCTGGAGCTCAACATTTACTTTCATTATTAACGAGTGGCCATTACATTCTAATGTTTCACTTTTTACGTTCCACTGAAGAAGAAAGTCATATGAGTTTGGACCAACATCAGATTTAGTAAATAATGCCAGAATTTAAAATTTTGGCTTTAAAAAAGGATTTTCAGCAAAGGAGGTGCGTTACCTTGACACTGCTATTTCCACTTTAGTCCTGGCGATAGCTGCCGCCCTTCGAGCCCCCTCCACGGCCCTGTCCACTTTTTCTTTAGTTTTATGGTTTTTAAGAGGAATAAGCTGCTTCCTTATCCCACGCACCAACACGTTATTTTTATACTTCCCCTCCTCTTTGGTTCCATCTGGGAATATAGTGCATCCGTATCCATGCCTCTTGTTGTTCATCCATTCCCCTTCGTACTTCAGACCGTTGGATCGCTCACTGACTCCAAATCCATTCCGTTTGTCATTCTTCCACTCGCCCATGTAGGACTCTGTGGTGATGGCGTCCACATGGTCCTCCATGGGGGTGTACTCATCAGGCACCTCTCCGTCTCCATAGCTGATAGTGGAGTTGGCGTCGCTGGAACTGATGCGGCTCATGGTGGCGTCACTACGTGCCGAGCTCCGTTTGCTAGAGATGGACGTTTTGGAGTCAGATTTACGTAGCTGGCGGAGGCTGCCAAAGAGGGACCCGCGGCGGAACAGGCCCTTCTTCTTTCCGGTGACGACTTCGGTGTCGCTGTGAAAATTCAGCACGAAACCACCACGGCTTCCAACTGGTGTGTCAGGTACGGCGTCCTGCAGAACGGCGCCATTGCTTTGCACACTTCTTAGGGAGGCCAAGGAGGTGCGAAGCGGAGAGCGGATAATAGTGGCCATTCCATAAGGCACGCTCTGTCGCACACCGTAGCCATGCCTCATGCCCCCCATCCACTGGCCTTGATATGTGCCTTATGAAAACAGAAAAGAACATTAAACTCATGTAGATCAAACAGAAGTTTTATACCTTGCTTAATTTGACTGAAACCTATTCATAATTTCAGCTTTAAGGGCAGGTCAAATGAGTTTTTGTAACACAGCTATACTTCAATGTAAACAGTCTGCAAATTTGTTAATCAAAAAAGTGCATTATAAATAAAGATACTGACTTTCTCAAAAGTAAGAGTAGACTCTAAACGGCCTTAGTAAGTCATCATATTTTCAAATCTTTTGCCTGTTTACAATATACGTCACAATATACGCCCAGACAAAGACGATCAAACAAACAGACAAACAAACAAACCCCAAGTGCTGCAAGTTAAATAAAATGTACAAGTGTATCTGTTAACAAAAAAAAAAACATAATAAATCAAAACAAAAGAAACCAATACTCTCTTAAAATAAAAATTTCAAAATTTGTGTAGGAAGGATTGGAGAGGTTCCCAGAGTCTCCTGAATTTGTCCTGTTTGTGGTTGAGGTCATAAGTTAATTTCTCCAAAGGAAATAGTTGGAATCTGAGATGTAGACCATTTTAGTAATATACATTTCTTAGCCAGAATTTTAGGGTAGTAAACAGAGATTTGAGGTCCGAGTCAAAAAGGTCTTTAGGAATGTCATTCAACAAAAAAAGTGAGGGAGATAAAATAAAATGTTTCCCTATTATCTCCTGGATTGCAGAGTGAACCCCTCTCCAAAATGGTTGGATGTGAACACAGGACCAAAATACATGAAAGAATGTGCCCTTACAAGTTTTGCATTTAAAACAGAGGTCGGAACATCCTGGGAACATTTTATGCAGTCGAACATGGGGAAAAATAAATTCTGTGGAAAAATTTACAATTTTGTTCATTTATGGAAATTGAGGTACATTTTCGAAAGATACCATCGCAGATCTTGGTCCAATCTTCAGAATTAAACAAAACTCCTAGGTCCCGTTCCCATAGTGGTTTCAAAGAATCATAAACTGAAGAATCAGAATAAGCTAGTAAGGCATAAAATTTTGAAATAAGTCCTTTGAATGAATTAACTGATAATATGGTTTCTTCCAGTTCCGATAATTTAAAGCGGAATTTATTTTGCTTTAAAAGTAACACATTAGTTTAATCCCCACAAAGACGTCTGGGTGTTAGTGTGTTTACATCGTGTCCACAGCAATAAAATTTGAACCTTTTGTTGTGTGCTCGTCATTTTACCGAGGACTGCTTCTCTAATTTTGGAGACTTCAACACAGGATACGCTAAATGCTTGTCCATGAAAGATAAGTCCATATCTACTTTATTTGAACCGACAAGAATCTCCAAACCACAACCTGTAATTTTGATTAATACGTTATGTGTACATTTTCAATTGAGTGCTTAAAATAAGTTTTTGTTACAGCTGTGCAATTAATCGAAATTCGATTTCGGCTTCAAGCGATCATGAAAATACAGTAATCGAGATGAAATGATTATATCACCCCATTCCGCCCCCTTTTCAGTGATGCGCTTGTGCTCCTTCATGTAAACCCTTGTCAGTTATGTCTTAAATGATTATAAACAGTTAAGAATAAAAATACATGTGTGACAGTATATTGGATCCGTCTGGCTCTTAAAGCGGCAACAAATAATATTCCTTCTGCCGTCTCTGTGCTTAATATTAATAAAACGTATATGATTTTATACGAGTGATTTATTTATGATTATATATGAGTTTATATCTCACAATTCTGACTTTGTAACTTTATATCACAATTCTCAGAAAAGTCAGTATCTTGCAATTCTGACTTTATAACTCACAATTGCAATTTTATACCTCAATATTTGTAGCTTTTAAAGCGGCAACAAATAATAGTCCTTCTGCCGTCTCTGTGCTTAATTTTAATAAAACGTAAAAATACAAAGAGAAAAATAACTCACTGCTCATGAATGAAGGACTTTTGTAGTTTTAATAAGAAACAAAGCATGTTTAATTATTACAGTGAAGACACTGTTTTATTTTACATTCAAATAATTACAAAAAAAAAATCATTCGTATCTTTTTTCTGTTGTATTGCTATCTTTAAATGAATCACTAATATAATGTTTTGGACCCAGTCATAAATGTGTTAAATAATCGTGATTACAATATTGATTAAAATAACCGTGATTATGATTTTTGCCAAAATCAAGCAGCCCTAGTTTACATCATGTGGAGAAGACACTGTGTTTCACGATTCCACATCTATGCAATCCAAACCTTTTGTTGTGTGCTCGTCATTTTACAGAGTTCAAAAATGCTTGTCCATGAAAGGTAAATCCGTACCTACTTTATTTGGACCAACAAGCGTCTCCGAACCACAACCTGCATGTATGATTAATACGTTATGTGTACATTTTCAATTTAGTGCTTAAAACATCAAGTTTTATATGTATATGTAATGTACCTAGTGCAACTTTGGGTTTCCAGGTAAACCACGATATTACGGTCTTACTGAAATAGTTCTGATAATTTGCTGTGAACCCACTATTTCCTAAGAATGTGTTGATTATAATATAGTCATTGTTCTAATTACTTTGTTTAATAATAAAGAAGGTAACTTAGACATATTTTGGTTTACAAACTGTATTGTTTCATCAGTTAGAGTTTCCAACACGCATTGTATACGGAAAGACCGATCACAACAGACTTGTCCAGCTGACCAATCACAACAGAGCAGGCTTATGGAAGGGAGGGGTTTACATATCTTAAGCTCTGAACTGCTTTGAATGAATCATTTCAAAATCATTGCAAAAATACATATTAAATGTATATTCTAAGAATATTACAATGTTCTGGCCTTAAATGCATTTGAACCTGTTGTAGAGGACTCCAACACAATATTAGGACACTTTAAAATACCATATGACCTGCTCTTTAATAGCATTAATGATGAAAAGCGTACACTTTAAGCGCATTAGCATATCTAATATCCATTAATGTTAGTTAACAACTCATAACTCATGATTAGCAAACCGTAAGAGTGTAACTGGTGACAATTGGGTAATTAAAGCTCTTGCCTCTTCAGTGATGCATGACAAATGTGTTTTATGTCCACAGTGTTCATCAGAGTCAGCCTAATCTAAAATCACTGTCACAAATGACACAGATTCTGAAACTAATTTGGAAACTAATGTAGGCTCTGAAAATGCAAAACACCACACTGCAATGCAAATAACTGCATATTAAATTGTGGCTCAGGTTTAATTAACAATCATGGTTGAATTATGTCATGTGTAATTGACTATATGTTGTGCATTCATGTAAAAAAAAAAAATCAAATATTCATCCTCATGTTACCAGCATTTCTTTAGTGTACTTTGAAGACATGGGTTTTATTTACACTCAATGGCAATGACCTGTGGCCTGACAGTTGGCAGAAACATAAATAGAATCAGGAACCTTAAATCAGCTCTTTTTCATTCTGTTCTCTTATGTTAAAGATTCTCAAAATTTCATTCATATGAAATCGCATCCTATTATTCACTGGCCCTGTGTCCCAATGTGCATAGCACCACCCTAAATAGTATTGAAAATTACTAATATCAGATGTATAGTATGCACATTGGGATGCATGCTGGGAAAACCTGAATCTACAGAGCAAAATGCATTGTTCAGTGCAGTCTGATTCCTGAACCAATGATTCTAATGAGCCGGTTCTATTAGTGAACCAAAAACATACAGCAAGGCCAGATTATATATTCTCTTTTTATGATAATATATAATCAATTTATTCAAAACTACCTATATGTAAACATAGTCTATTGCAGTACTTTTTGTTTGCAATGTTTTGATAGATGTCTAGTTTATATTATACATTATGTTATAAACGTTATATTATACATACAGATTTATTTTATTGTTTTTTAATCTTATTTTATTTATTACATTATCACTTTATTGTAATATTATCCTTGTTGTTATTGTAATATGTAACCATGGACCACAAAACCAGTCTTTAGCAGGAGAGGTAGGCCCTATATTTGTAGCAATTGCCAAAAATACATTGTATGGGTCAAAATCTTCCTTTTATGCTAAAAAATTATTTTGTAAATTTCCTACCATGAATATATCAAAACTTAATATGCATTGCTAGGAACTCCATTTGAACAACTTTAAAGGCGATTTTCTCAATATTTCGATTTTTTTTTAACCCTCAGATTCTATTTTTCAAATAGTTGCATCTCAGCCAAATACTGTCCTGTCCTAACAAACCATACATCAAAGGAAATCTTATTTATTTATAAAGTTCTCCGAGATTTATTTATAAACAAACACATTTTCAAACGAGTGACTCGTTTGATTTGATTCTGTTTTTTTTGGTAATCAAAAAAATGCAGCGCTATCAACAGTGTGTGTCCGACTCCCGAACGAATGACTCTTAAGAGCCGGTTCTTTTTAGTGAATCAAACAATAATGAATCATTCGGAGCGGTTACTGAATTTAATCTGACTCACTTACTGAACCGCAAGTTATTACTTTCGTCATGTCCGAATCCAAACGAAGCAACAGCTGTTACAGTGTTATGTTGTACTCAAGGCTCTGGAGGCTTAAATCAGCGTCGTAACTGTCTGGTTGTTCATATGACAAATTGTAGTCAAAGATATGTGCTTTGCTGTATGCATAAATGAATGAATAAATGAAATACGTTCCCATATTTTGATATGGTTAGGCCTGCAATTATAATATATGATCAGGACTAACATTTGTCTTCGTAAACACAATCAAATGTATCCCTGATTTATCTATAAAGATGATCATTTTGGTAACAGTCTGCTGTGCATCAAAAAAATGTCTTAGTAATGTTTAAAAGTACTAAATAATCATTAATAGACGAATCCTAAACGTGCAAATGACATTTGCAGTGGCACTTACCACCATCCCCATAGGTTTCGACTCCGTAGCCATCCTGTAGCCCATTACTCCACGTCCCATCGTATCTAGCAGGTGTATTGGTGCTCTGCCGAACTCCATAGCGACCCTTGAACCCGTGACTCCACTCCCCACGATAAACCCATTTTCCCTTGGTCTCAACACCCAGCCCGTGGCGTTTGCCCTGCGACCAGTAGCCCTGGTACGTATTCCCGCTGGGCCAGGTGTAGACCCCGACTATCTCGAAACCGTGGGACCAGGACCCGGCGTACTCGCCTTGACCCTTGGGTCCCGTGCAGATGCCGTGTCCGTGGGCTTTCCCGTCCTCCCATCCGCCACAGTAGGTGCCTCCATCGTCGAAGTCGAACCGTCCGCCCGTCATTCAGAATGGGATGAAAATAAAAACAGTCGTAACGTTGCCGTGCGCTTCTTCTTGTCTTTCTCTTTCATTAAACCTTCTTTTCCAAGCCGAGTTGAGCAGCAACGATTAAACCGGGTTGAATTAATCACAATGGAGATGTTGATGTTTGGTATTTCTGCTTGGGTTGTGAGAGTATGAATGAGGAGGCAGGTTTAGTGCATCATTACCGAAGCCGCACACGCTGGAACCGCCGCTGCGTTTCACCGACTCCCTCCGCTCGCAGGCGCTGCGCAGAGCAGACACAACGAGAGCGCGGCGCGGCAGCGAAAGACGCTGCCAATCGTCCCGCGTCATCAACGCGGCCCCGCCCACTTCACATTCACTGGGCTAAATGAGAGAAATGCTTTATTTTAATAAATAACAAAATACTGCATATATGAGCAAATCTTTGGAAAGATTTAAGCTGAATGTTATATAGGCCTACCTGTGAATTTTGTGGACTAGAACAAAAGTAACAATATTGCATTTTTAAATCATTCTATTTACTGGAGATTATGCGGGAAGGATTTGGAAACCTATAGACTACCAGTCAAAACTTATTGAACAGTAAGATTTTTTTATGTTTTATAAAAAAAAGTCTCTTCTGCTTACCAAGCTTGCATTTATTTGATTCAAAATTCAAAATACAAAATTCAAAATACAATAGAAATTTCTATTTGAATAGCCTATATTTTGAAATGGTATTTATTCCTGAGACCAAAGCATTTTCAGCATCATTACTCCAGTCTTTAGTGTCACATATGCTGATTTGCTGTTTAAGACACATTTCTTCTTCTTCTTCTTCTTCTTCTTCTTCTTCTTCTTCTTCTTATTATTCTTATTCTTCTTATTATTATTATTATTATTATTATTATTATTATTATTATTATCAATATTTAAAAAGTTAAGTAATTTTCTCAGGATTCTTTGATGAAATAAAAAGCTTTTGTAAGAAATAGTTTTTTTATAGAAATTGATACAAATTATAGAAATTAACACTTTTATTTAGCAAGGATGCTTTAAATTGTTCAAAAGTGGTGATAAAGACATTTATATTGTTACAAAAGATTTCTATATCATTTAAATGCTTTTCTTCTGAACTTTCTATTCATCTGATAAACCTGAAAATATTCTACTCAGCTGTTTTCAACATCATAATAATAATAAAGTTTTTTGAGCAGCAAATCAAAATACTAGATTGATTTTTGAAGGATCATGTAACACAGAAGACTGGAGTAATGATGCTAAAAATTCAGCTTTGAAATCACAGGAATAAATTACAATTTAAAATATATATAGATAGTAAAAATATTAAAAAAAAAATTGCTGTTTTGCTGTACTTTGGATCAAATAAATGCAGCCTTGGTGAGCAGAATAGACTTCTTTAAAAAACATTAAAAATCTTACTGTTCAAAAACCTTTGACTGGTAGTGTATTAACATGAACCTGGGATGTATGATAGAAATTTGTGTATTTCCTGTGCTCTTTTATTTTCAGAATGACATTTTGAAATGTGAAAAACAATAAAATACATTAATAAATTATTTATTTATTAGGAAAATTCCATATACATTACTTATAATTTTCACTTTTAATTCAGTGTGTTACTTCCCATTTCTATTTGTAATTATTTGTGAAATTTACTAGCCATTTAAGTAACCTATTTTTTTTTACATAATATATACTATTTTTTATGTTTATCACATACACATAATATTTTTTAATTAATGAAAAAAAGGGTTAGAGTGTTCAAAGAACAGTTAGACCACAATAGACCATAGAGTCATGGTCAGGTTGCTGAAAATGATGCATTAGCTGTGATACAAGCATAAAAAAGTAGAAATGTAGACATAGGCCTGAATTTGTTAAAATCTTCCAACTCTCTGACAACTTTGTCTGCCAACTAGAAACATCTACTATTTTTGTTCTAGAAAGTTCTTTAGTTTTATAAGACCAGGGGCCTGGAGTCCACTAGGGGGCATCAGAATACTTCCAATGTCCTTTCTTTTTAATAAATTGCAATAATCTAATTTGATTAAAACACTATGAACTGCCGAGAGGTACTACATGACATCATGTATCTTAATATAATTTTTCCTAAATTTAATTAGTCCACACAACTACATTTTTCATTGAAAAGCACATTTCTTGCAATGCCTGGAAGCAAACAATTGGTATTGGCAGACAATACAATCAAACATTGGGTCTACTAAAACAAATTGTCAATTTATGTGTTTTACATGCAGGTAATAGTTTACAAATAATATACTATTTGTAAAAATGTGGCATAGTTTCTTTGTATTGTGTGATTTTATTTTAATAGTAGGCTATTCTGCATATTACAAATTATGAAAAATAAAATATAACATACTCAAGGCAAAATTTTCAATCTTCTCAACAGAAAAAAATAAAAAATAAAATTAATTCTTAACATGTTATACCAAAAATCAACGTCTTAATGTAATTTAATAGGGAAGATAGTCTACAGAGACATCTGTTGGTTAATTTAAAAAGTGCGCTTGTGATTTATTGTCTTCAACCATGAAAATGCATATATTGTATGTATTTTTTAAAAAGCTGTTAACTGTTTTTATTTTTATTTATAATTATTAATTATAATTATCAAATCAAATGATTGAAATAGCAAAAAAGCAAAGCATAAATATCTAATTTGTATTTATATTAGCTTAATTTCATGATTGTGAATGTGGATAAGTGTCCTTTAAGAAGTTGGGTACCACTACTGGAGGCTGCGCCGTTCGACACATTGGCTGTGTTTCAAAACCTAGTGAGCTGACTACCTAGACAGCATCTGTGGGCATCATAGAGACGTGTAGCTACCAGCTTCAAGACGCGGTGAAATACACGGGTGCGCGCCTGTCATTTCAATAAACACTCCAAGCGCGTTTCATGCGTAAGAATGCTGTACGCGCGTAACACGCACAAACATGCCGTCGAAGGCAACTAGGTTTTGAGACACAACCAGTTACTGATAAAATGGCGGTGGAAAACATCGGTGAATCTCAGGATGAGAAGGAAATTCTTATTAAGTCACAGGATAGCGGCGAGGTTGCCGAAAAAGCGAAAGACAAAGAGTCCAAACTGATTTTGTATCATTGGACTCAGTCATTCAGCTCTCAAAAGGTAAGCGATCCCATAATTCAACATGAATGGCGTGGGCAGGCCAAGAGCATCAGGGTGGATGCAGCATCTGAGTTGTTGTTTTGATTATGATATGCACATCTTTCAAAAACCGGGCATTATTTGGATTATTCCTATTCATGTGGCTGTCTGAATTAAACAATTGCTGATTGACAGCTTGTTAATTATTCATAAATTATACATTATTAATGATGCGTAAAGGATGCAAGTGTTGAATTGCTGTAATTACAACTGTATTGTAGAATTGTAAAACAAGAGCATAGCCTGCTGTTGTTTTCTTAAACAAGATGAGAGTATGAGTGCACAATAACTGCTGTCTCAGTTTTTCTTTGGTGTCGTTTTCTAATGTATCGCCCAAACAAAGGTACATTGTGTTTCTGTCATAGGTGAGACTGGCAATAGCTGAGAAAGGTCTTAAGTGTGAGGAGTATGATGTGAGTTTGCCACTGAGTGAACACAATGAGCCCTGGTTTATGCGTCTGAATCCCACCGGAGAGGTTCCTGTGTTGGTTCACAATGACAGTGTCACCTGTGACCCCACACAAATCATGGACTATTTGGAGCAGAACTTCTGTGATGGTAAACACTTAAAATTTGGGGTTAATGTCATGTGTATTTACATTAGAGAATGCATGAATTACAGTGTAAATAAAAGGGAATATAATGCTGATGAACCCTCTGATGCCTGGCATCCATCACATTTCTTTAAAATCCTTTCAATCATTCAGTGTGTGATGTTACATATATAATAATAATAAATACCTTTATATGTCACTTTTTTTGTTATTTATTTAATTTAACACAAGCTAACCAAGTATCTCTAGACTACCAGTCAAACATTTATAACAGTTAAGATTTTTTTGGATTTGTGAAAAAATCTCTTATGCTCACCAAGTATGCATTTATTTAATAAAAAAGAGTAATTTTGTAAAATATTATTAAAATTTATTTCTGTTATGGCAAAGCTGAAAAGTCATTGCTCCAGTTTTTAGTGTCACATGATTTTTAGAAATCATTTTAATATGCTAATTTTCTACTTTTTGTTCAGCAGGGATGCATTAAATTGATCAGAAGTGACGGTAAAGACATCTATTTATAATGTTACAAAAGATTTCTATTTTAAATAAACACTATTCATTGAACTTTCTACTTATTAAAGTCAAACGTTTTTGAACAGTAAGATTTTTGATGTTTTTAAAGAAGTCTCTTCTGCTCACCAAGCCTGCATTTATTTGGTCCAAAGTAAGGAAGAAGAAAAAACCCTGGAAAAATTTAAATATTTACTATTTAAAATAACTGTTTTCTATTTGAATATATTAAAAAAAGTAATTTATTCCTGTGATTTACAGCTAAATTTTTGGCATCATTACTCCAGTCTTCAGTTTTACATGATCCTTCAGAAACATTTTTTATTACTATTTATTATCAATATTTAAAACAGTTGAGTATTTTTTTCAGGATTCATTGAAGAATAGAAAGATCCAAAGATTAACATTTATCTGAAAAAAGTATATTTTGTAAGGTTATACACTATATACACTATACCATTCAAATGTTTGGAGTCAGTATAATTTTTTTTTAGGAATGAAATGACAGAAATTAATATTTTCACTTAAAAAGGATTATTTAAATTGATAAAGTTATGATAAAGACATTTATAATGTTACAAAATTTCTGATAAATTTCAGATAAATGCTGTTCTTCTGACCTTTCTATTCATTTTTCTAAATTCTACTCATCTGTTGTCATAATAATAATAATAATAAAACATTTTTTGAGCAACAAATCAGAATATTAGAATGATTTCTGAAGGATCGTGTGACTGCAGTAATGACGCGAAAAATTCAGTTTTAAAATCACACCTAAAATTACATTTTAAAATATACTCAAATAAAAATATTTCAGAATTTTACTGTTTTTGCTCTACTGTGGCTCAAATAAATGCAGGCTTGGTGAGCAGATGAGATGTCTTTAAAAAACTTACAAAGAAAATCACAGTATTATAGCTTAAACAAAAATACTGAGCAGCAAAAACTGATAATGAAAACAACCATTACTAATAATTGAGCACCAATAATAATTAAGCATCATATCAGCATATTAGAATGATTTTTGAAGGATCATGTGACACTGAAGACTAGCATAATGGCTGCTGATTTTGCAATCATGAGTACATTTCATTTTAAAATACATTGAAATAGAAAACAGTTCTTTTAAATTACACAATATTACTGTTTTGTCTTAGTGATTTAATAATTCATGCAACAGAGGGTTCAATAAATGTATGACTAAACAAATTAACTCCTACACCTGAATACATAGTTAATAAACGCATTGAAAACACTCCATTTTCCATTTCCATAATGTCTGTATTAGATGTCAGCTGATTTCCAATGTTAATAGCTGGAATTGTTTAGTACTGCAGGTTTATGTTTGTTTATTTTGATGTGGAGTGATTTTGCTTTTTCAGTGCATTTGTTATCTTCTTTTCATTTGGTTGCATTTATGTTTGCATGTACCATGTTGCGTTCAGCATGCCTGTGTTGAAATTTGGATAACATGAGAGGCACTGAAGGGTGAGTCAAAAAAATTTGCCCTGGAGAGCAGCTCATGTAGATTGCAGCTACATTTTTTGAGTCATAATGCCTACTGCATATGTGCTTTGTGCCCTTCTCTGAATCAGAGCAAACTCCAAAGCTGATCCCAGAAGAGGGAAGCACGTATTATCATCGAGTTCAGCATTACAGAGAACTGCTGGACTCCCTGCAGATGGATGCGTACACCCATGGTTGCATCCTTCACCCAGAGATCACCGTAGACTCCCACATCCCAGCTTACGCCACCACCCACCTTCGCAGTAAGACGGGGACTAAGCATAATATTAACATGAAAACTTCCATTTTTGTAAATACTGTGAATTAACGGAATAGTTCTATCAAAACAAAATTTTAATTGTACTAACCCCGAGGCCATCTAAGATGTAGATGAGTTTGTTTTTCTTCAGAACAGAAATTTTGCATTACATCACATGCTCACTAATGGATCGTCTTCACAGTGAATGTGCACCGTCAAAAAGAAAGTCCAAACAGCTGATACAAACCCACACGATAAAAACCCACATGATTCCAGTCCATCAGTTAACATCTTGTGAAGTGAAAAGCTGCATGTTTATGAGAAACAAATCAATCATTAAGGCATTTTAACTTTAAAACATTGCTTCTGGCCAAAATACCAGTCCATAATCCATCACATAATATCCATCCCCTATAGTCTTTAATACAAAATTTACTAGTAAAATACATACTAGTTTAGAATTGTTTTGGATTGTAAGTGGTGCTTGATCTGTGCATATTTCTCTCACAATTCCAATGTATTGGAGAAAGCAATATTACGAACAGAGAAATTGTATTTAAGCTACAGGAAATGGTTAGAAGTTAAAAACGTGGATATAATTACGGATATAATTAGGCAGCTTTTCGCTTCACAATACATTGAAGGAGAAGTTTACTTCCAGAACAAAAATGTACAGAAGATTTTCTCACCCCCTTGTCATCCAAGATGTTCATGTCTTTCTTTCTTCTGTTGTAAAGAAATTATGTTTTTTGAGGAAAACATTTCAGGAATTCTCTCCATATAGTGGACTTTTATAACGCCTGCGAGTTTGAACTTCCAAAATGCAGTCTAAATGCAGCTTCAGATGGCTCTGAACGATCGCAGCCAAGGAAGAAGGGTCTTATCTAGCTAAACGATTGGTTGTTTTCTAAAATATAGACAATTTATATGCTTTTTAACCTCAAACGCTCGTCTTGTCTAGCTTTGTGTGTACTCTGTGTATTTCGGTTCAATACAGTTAGGGTATGTCAAAAAAATCCCATCTCATTTTCTCCTCTAACTTGTCCTATGTAGCTGTAGAATTACCAACCTAGTATTTACAAAGTGAACATGCAAAGATCAAACCCCTTTCCAAAAAAAGGTAAAACAGCGATGTAGGATGATTTTGAAGTTGGAGAAAATGAAATGTGAGTTTTGCTACATACCCTAACTCTCCTGAAACGGATACATGCAGAGTACATGCAGAGCTAGACTAGATGAGCATTTGAGGTTAAATAGTAAGAGAGAGTATACTTTTTTTTAAAATAACCAATCGTTTCACTAGATAAGACCCTTCTTCCTCACCTGAGATTGTTTAGAGCCTTTTGAAGCTGCATTTAAATGGCATTTTGGAAGATCAAGCTCAGGGGCACCATTGAAGTCCACTATATGGAGAGAAATCCTGAAATGTTTTCCTCCAAAAAACACAATTTCTTTACTACTGAAGAAAGAAAGACATGAACATCTTGGATGACAAGAGGGTGAGTAAAGTGTCTGTAAATTTTTGTTCTGGACTGGAGTTGTGTCAATTACTGTGATGTATTCATTAGCTGTTTAGACTCATTCACTGTGGAGGATCTGGTGAGCAAATTATTCAATGCTAACTCATCTACATTTTGGATGGCTTGAGGTCTGAGGGTGAGTAAATTATTAGAAAATCTAATTTTTGGATCTACTATTTCTTTAAAGGAGAAGTTTACTACCAGAATTAAAGTTTCCTGATAATTTACTCACCTCTGTTTGATGTAAGATGTTCATTTCTTTCTTTTTCCAGTCGAAAAGAAATTAAGGTTTTTAAGGAGAGCATTCCAGGATTTTTCTCCATATAGTGGACTTTAATGGTGGCATCAATGGGTTGAAGGTTCAAATTGCAGTTTCAATGCAGCTTCAAAAGAGCTCTACCCAATCCCAGCCGAGAACCAAAGGTTCTTATCTTGCGAAACGATCAGTCATTTTGTAAGAAAAATTCAAATTTATATACCACAAATGCTCGTCTTGCACTAGCTCGACCTCACACATTACATAATCACAGAAGTAGGCAGAAGTACCAACCCAATGTTGGTAAGAAAGTCAAACCCCTTTACAAAAAAAGGTAGACCAACAATGTCAGATGATTTTGAAGTTTAAGGAGAAAATGACATGGCATTTTTCACGCTATCCTACCTTTTGTAACTGAAGTACACAGAAGAAGAACTAACCGTGTCCAACGTGACAACATAATGAGTGAAAAGCTGGCGCAAGGCATACATGTGTGGTCAAAAAGTATATCAATTTGTATTTTTTTAAGAAAATGACAGATAATGTCACTAGATAAAACCTTTATTCCTCAGTTAGGATCGTGTAGAGCCCTTTGAAGCTGCATTGAAACTTCAATTTGGACCTTCAATCCATTGATGCCCATTGAAGTCCACTATATGGAGAAATATCCTAGAATGTTTTCCTGAAAGAAACAAAAATCAGAGCAACTGAAGAAAGAAAGACATGAACATCTTGGATCACATGGGGGTGAGTAAACTATTAGGAAAATTTCATTCTGGAAATGAACTAATATGCTCTTCGATTTCTGTTTTACAGCACAGATTTTAAACACAGAATCTGAGCTTAAGAAACTAGCAGTGGAGAATCCCGATCTCAAAGATGCTTATATTGCAAAACAGAGACGTCTGAAAGTAAGTAAACATTCACGCAGTACTCAGTTTCAGTTATTCATATGATTGGCCTTTCTGGGCATCTGCTCTTTGTAGCACAGTACCCAAGACCTTGGATGAACTTAGTCATTTTATTCCTCTGAGTATGTGTTAATTTAGATTTCAGTCTTGTTTACAATGCCAAGGAAGTGATGCTGAATGTCACGAAATGCTATTTGTGTAAATCTCTCTAGAGTAAATTGTTTGACCATGACAACATGAAGTACCTAAAGAAACTCCTGGATGAACTTGAGAATGTTCTGGATCAAGTCGAGACTGAGCTGCAGAGAAGAATTGAGGAGACACCAGGTGAGAGAATTTTTGGTTGAATAGTCAATGGTTTACTCACCCCCATGCCATCCAAGATGTTCATGTCTTTCTTCCTTTAGTTAAAAAATGAAGGTTTTTGAGAAAAACATTCCAGGATTTTAGACTTCAATGGGGATAAATGGTTGAAGGCCCAAATTGCAGTTTCATTGCATCTTAAAAGGGCTCTTCAGTTGAGGAATAAGGGTCTTATCTAGTGAAACGATTGGTAATTTTCTTAAAAAATACAAATTTATATACTTCATAATGTGCATTACATGATCACGTTGGAAGTCATGCATGGTTAGTTTTTCTCATTTACTCCGAAACAAAAATGTTAGATAGGGCACAAAACTCGCATTTTCTCTTCCAACTTCAGAATCTTTCAACATTGATGTTTTACCTTCTGTTATAAAGGGCATTTGAGTTTCTTTGCATATTCGCTTTTTAAACACTGGGTCAGTGCTTCTGCCTACGTTGTGTATGCATGATTAAGTCATGCGCAAAGTTGAGCTAGTGCAAGATGAGCATTTGTGGTTAAAAAGTATATACATTTTAATATTTTTTTGCAAATGGCCAATTGTTTTGCTATATAAGACCCTTATTCCTTGGGTGGGATCATGTAGAGCCCTTTGAAGCTGAATTGAAACTGCAGTTTGGAAGTTCAACCGTTGACTACCATTGAAGTCCACTCCAATTTCTTTGCAACTGAAGAAAGAAAGAAAGAAAGAAAGAAAGAAAGAAAGAAAGAAAGAAAGAAAGAAAGAAAGAAAGAATAACATGAATGTCTTGGATGACATGAGGTCGAGTAACTTATCAAAAAAAATTATTCTTTAAGTAAAATAATCCTTTAAGAATTGAGAAAATAATTTAATAATTAAAACATAAAAAAGAGCGTTCATTAAAGCAATTCCAAATTTCATTTTTTTTTTTCAGAAGAGGGCAGTCAGCAGACTTGGCTCTGTGGCGAGTTCTTCAGCATTGCTGACGTCTCCCTGGCTGTCACCCTTCACCGCCTCAAGTTCCTGGGTCTGTCCCGTCGGTACTGGGGAAATGGGACCCGGGTCAACCTGGAGACCTATTACGAACGTGTCCTGAACCGGCCGGCTTTTCGCAGAGTGCTTGGACACGTCAATAACATCCTCATATCTGCTGTGCTGCCTACCGCATTCAGGGTGGCAAAGAAAAAGGCTCCAGCCTTTGTTGGTGCCACTATATTGGTTGGCTTGATAGGGGGCGCCACTTACCTGGCTTTCACTTATTTTAAAAGAAGACTTCTGGTGTCTTGAAAAGGCTATTGGGACTCATTTAACATTGCTCTGTCTTGTCCTATGTTTATTATCACATTCGGCTCGGATATGCTGTAACAGTTTGATGATTGTTGCACAAGAAGCACTTTTTGCCGTAATAAGAAACAAAACCGTTTGAAATCAGATACAATGCAGCTTTTCATTGATTATTCAACAGACTTAGACAACAGACAGTAAATGGCTTCATTTCATGCAGCGGGTCCTTCATGATCATTGTGTTTTGTGCTAAAATGTCTGTACTAATGTCTGGTCACAATTACAGTAGAAGCATTAGTATGTTTCATCAATTCAGTCATGCTTTTCACTTAATAAATCAAAGGATATACAATACTATATGCAACAATTCTCTGTGGAGAAAAGTCAAATATAATAAAGCATTTTTCTCAGTTATCCAAGTGTCTGTTTTACAGCAATTACAGTATTGTGTGTGTCTTAAGTAGCACAGGTATATTTGTAGCAATAGCCAAAAATACATTGTATGGGTCAAAATGATCGAATTTTCTTTTATGCCAAAAATGTTCCATGAATACATTTTGTAAATTTTCTACCATAAATATATCAAAACCTAATTTTTGAATAGTAATATGCTTTGCTAAAACTTAATTTGGACAACTTTAAACGTGATTTTCTCAGTATTATTATTATTATTATTATTTTTGCACCCTTAGATTTTAGATTTTCAAATAGTTGTATCTCGACATCAATGGAAAGCTTTAATATAAATCTATTTAAAATAGTATGACCTTATGATTGGTTTTGTGGTCCAGGGTCACATACAGTAAATATTAATTCAAAAAAATAAACAGCAGGGTTGATAGATTAGTAAACACAATCTAAAACTAATCTGGGTATTCCAATTGAAGTAAATTTTAAATAAAATAAAAATGAACAGGATCTTAAAACATTTTAAATAGATATTGCTTAGGCTATATTTTATATTTTTCAGGCAGAATTTCTGTGAAAGAAATAACCCTGATTTCATGTGATATGCTGGGATATCAGTCATGACAAAAAAAACAAAAACAAAAAAAAACAAAAACGCTTGGCTATTGACATTCTGCTCTTGTGTATATCCTGTGGAGCAAGTGCTCTGGCAGCCTTCAATCCCACAGCCTCTTCATCTCTGGCAGCAAACAATTTCACTGACGCTGCCTCCAAAATATCTCACCGATGTGGCAAACCTTCCCAAAACGTTAAAGTATGATGCAGCCAGGAAATTTAAAATTGTTGAACTGTTGTTGAACTGAAATACTGTGTAGTATCAGAATGTTTCATTACAACTATGATGGATTATTTTGGTATTTCTACACTTTTGTTTGTCTAAGGTAGATTTTAGTTTTATACTTCATTTAAACACATATTTACACGTTTTTGCCCTAAACCATTTCCACAGACCCTTGGGAACTCAGTTTGAAAACCTTACCCTATAGAAACATTTAATTAATAACCTTAATTAGAATACAAACTAGATCAATTTATACACTTTAAATGGATTGTTCATCCAAAAATGAAAAAATACCCCATGATTTACCCACCCTGAAACCATCCTACTGTAGGTGTATATGACTTTCTTCTTTTCAGATTTTCCAAATACAATTGGAGTTACATTAAAAAATGTCCTAGATCTTCCAAGCTTTATAATGGCAGTGAATGTCGAAATTTTGAAGCAAAATAAAGAGCATCCATTCATCATGAAAAGCACTCCACATATGTCCGGTGGGTTAATAAAGGCCTTCTGAAGTGAATCAATGCTGTTGTGTATGAAAAATATCCATATTTAAAAGAACAATATGTACCTTTCGACACTAGAGATGGGACTCTGGTGGGACAAAATTTATTAACATCACAGTATGAAGCAGGGTGGGGCTGAAAGTCATGGAAGCAAAACAAGGATGCTGGATCGACTGCTAATGAGAGACGAGTGCGATACACGGCTCGAAAACAGCAGAGCTTTTATTATGCCACTGTCGATCGTTTCTGCTTTTTCCGGTCGTATGTGAGGTAAAGCAGCGCTGTTTCATCATACTAGATACATTTGGGTGTGCTAAAAGTTCTGTTATAATGCTACTCTGTGCATTCATCACCTGTCTAATAAAACACATATCATATTAAAGAATATTTGGTGTTTCCATGTTTTCTACAAAACAAAACAAAAATAATCGAGGGTAAGCATTAAGCATTCTTAGAAACATTTGGGATAATTTAAGTACACTAGTCAACAAAATATATATATATTTTTTATATTTACATATTGTGCCTTTAAAACCGTATAAATCGTAATCTCTAGCTTCCACTAACTGTCGAACGCATATTCACAAGAGAGTGACATTCCAGCGGATGACGTAGGATGTAGGCGAACATGGCAAGCTGGTTTAGCCTAAAGTATACTAGTAGGAATTGAATTATAGAGCTCTCTGATTGAATTGTTACTAGTAAAAATGAAATTATGACGTGTAACGCATAGTATATTTTAGGCTAAAATGGCTTGCCATAGACGAATGCAGAAGCTCATTGTAGAGAGCAAAAAAAAAAAAAACACTGGTCACAAATTAGAAGTGCAAAATGAGGATTTGTAAAGAAAAATGTTGGAGGATTTTGATATAATCCAAGGGGACACTGATTTTCTTTTAAGTAAACACAACTTGGTTGCATATTCTCACCAGAGTTTATGCTACACCTACATCCCACATCATCCGCTGGAACGCCACTCTCTTGTGAACACACCTACGACCGTTAGCAGAAACTAGAGATAGCAGTTCAAAGTTTTAATTATTGATATTTTTCTTACACAAACGCATCAATTTGCTTCAGAAGGCCTTTATTAACCCCTCGGAGCCATTTTATGATGGATGGATGCACTTTATGGCGCTTTTCCACTACACAGTTCCAGCTCGCCTCGGCTCGCCTCGGCTCGACTCGACTCGGCTCTGTTTGGTTTTCCACTGTGTAAAAGTTGTACCTGTACCGGCTTCCAGGTACTTTTTTTCGTACCACCTCCTGCGAGGTTCCAGGCGAGCTGAGGCGATACTAAAATGTGACGTGAAAACACAGCAGACTGCTGATTGGTCAGAGAGAATCGTCACTATTCACTGCGTCATCATTGCACGCGCCAGCAACAGTATCCAGAAAGAATAACCCCGCCATTTTTAAAAAGTTTGGCCAGAGATTGCGTGACATATCCAATCCATTACATATTATGGCAACTCGGAAGAATACGCCGTGGTCAAACGAGGAGGTGCAGACAGCGGGTGTGTGTCGCGTAGAAGATTACGTCACGGCAGTTTCTTGCAGCGTCGCTATGACAACCAGGTACTATTGTGGAGGTACAGGTACAACTTTTACACAGTGGAAAACCAAACAGAGCCGAGTCGAGCCGAGTCGAGTCGAGCCGAGGCGAGCTGAGGCGAGCTGGTACTGTGTAGTGGAAAAGCGCCATTATTGTACTTCAACATCCATTTACTGCCATTTTAAGCTTGGAAGAGCCAGGACATTTTTTAATATAACTTGGATTGTATTCCTCTGAAAGAAGAAAGTCAAACAGACCTACGATGGCTTGAGGGTGAGTAAATCATGGCATAATTTTCATTTTTTAGTGAACTATCCCTTTAAATAACTAGTTTACATACCTTTATACGCTTTATACCCTGAGATACAGTTGAGATCAAAAGTTTACACAAACCTTGCAGAATCTGCAAAACGTTTATTATTTTACCAAAAACAGAGGGATCATACAAAATGCATGTTATTTTTTATTTAGTACTGACCTGTATAAGATACTTCACATAAAAGACCTTTACATGTAGTCCACAACATATAGATACATATAGTAGCAGAATTTTTAAAAATGACCCTGTACAAAAGTTTACATTCACGTAATTCTAAATACAGCTGTTTTATTTTATTTTATTGTTTGTGTTTAGTGATAGCTGTTCATGAGTCCCGTGTTTGTCCTGAATAGTTAGAACCAGCTGTTCTTTAGAAAAATCCTTCAGATCCTTTGGTTTGGTTTCAGCATTTTTATGTATTTGAACCCTTTCCAACAATGACTGTATGATTTTGAGATCCATCTTTTCACACTGAGGACAACTGAGGGACTCATATGCAACTATTGCAGAAAGTTCAAACGCTCACTGATGCTTCAGAAGGAAACGTGATGCATTAAAAGCCAGGGGGTAACTTTTGAATTTGAAGATAAATTTAACTTATTTTGTCTTCAGTGAAATCTTCTGTAGCTTCTGAAGGACATCCAAATGGAAAAATGTATATATAATATTTAGACAAAAGAAGAAAAAACGTACACATCTTCATTTCTGTTCAAAAGTTTTCATCCCCTGGCTCTTAATGCATCATTGTTTCCTTCTGGAGTATCAGTGAGCGTTTGAACCTTCTGTAATAGTTGCATATGAGTCCCTCAGTTGTCCTCAGTGTGAAAAGATGGATCTCAAAAACCACACAGTCATTGTTGGAAAGGGTGCAAACACACAAAAATGCTAAAAGAATTTGTGAAACCTGAAGGATTTTTTTCTAAAGAACAGCAGGCAGTTTAACTGTTCGGGACAAACAAGGGACTCATGAACAGCTATCACTAAACAAAAAACACAGCTGTGGATCATTCAGGAAACAACACAGTATTAAGAATCAAGTGTTATGTAAATTTTTGAACTTTTGAGTCATTTTTATAAATTCAACATTATTTTCTCTTGTGAACTATATGTAAACATCTTTTATGTGAAATATCTTATTCCGGTCAGTACTAAAAAAAAAAATAATAATAAAAAAATAATAATAATAACATGCATTTTGTATGATCCCTCTTATTTTGCAGATTTTACAAGGTGTATGTAAACTTTTGACCTCAACTCTACCTTTATACACTTTTCACCGTTAAATATCTAGCAGTGACAGCAAATCTAGTGCCATTGATGCATGTTGTGTAGAACCTTGATCACCAAGAGGTGGCAGTATTGCCATGTTTGTGTTAAAACTATGACCATAAGAAAGTTATAGTGATCTCTGAGTGGATTGAGATAAAGTTAAAGAATATTGCATCCTTTACCCGTGCCTATTCCTCATCTGATTAGACTTGACATCTTGCTACAGTTGTTTTTAAACTCATCATCTTAAAACATGACTTTCCATCGCAGTTCTTCAGGTATCCAAATCACTTGGTGTCGGGTGTGGCATAATTCCGTCTTATAAATATCACAGATGTCGTCATATCACTGTGTTCTGGCCAAATGTAAGATATATCTGGATGATTCACACTGAACAGATTTCACAATTACACTGAGGCCCATTAGGTTGTCATAAAACAAATGAGTCTGGAAAAGCAGAGTCTCATCTATGAATACACAAAGTGTCTTAACAAGTAGTTTATAAGCTTCAGGCTTTGTGCATGCTCCTTTTGCTGACGTGGTACGCTTGTTTGAACCATTTCCCATTTGGGGTGTATATTCCAAGACTAGCTTCATCTCAACATTGAAATCCAACACCACTTCTTTAGTGTCACAACACACTTGACTTGTTTGACCATTAATTGTATGAACTATTGTGTTGCTCACACAACAGTTGCTTTTAAGTAACCATAATACTGGAGAACTGTTAAATTTATAAACTGGGCTATATTTAATCCAGTCCTTGAAAATGGCATCATTTTCATGGAACTGGCTATGTGTGTGGTTTAAACCCACTGCAGACTGATAAACTTTATAAATACATCTGGCCACATTAACCCCCTTGACTGTCCAATTAGCGCATCTTAAATTCAAGTGGACATCTGTCCTGCTTATCTTCAAGGAGGAGCAAAGGCTTGCCCTGCCCTCAAAGAGAGGAAAAACTCTGATCAGACGAAAGAGAAGCGAGGAGGAGAAAGGGAGGATTTTGGCCTGGGGAATAAGGTAAATATCATCCCGCACAGCTCAATGTGGAGTGGCAGCAATCCCGGTCTCCGAAGGGGTGGGGTGGATGGAAACTTCCAAGGTGCTTTTTCTCGCCAGTCCTTCTTTGCGGCCCAAGTGTCGCGCACGAGAAAGACAGACGCTAGAGGTGGGCAGCAAATCCAGTTTCCATGGCCACGCGCTTCGCAAGATCCCTAGAAATATTGCTTCATGTGGCTCTGTCTGTTGTCTGTCATTGGCACATGGATATGTGCTTGATGCTCTTACCATAGACTCAGCGTTCAGCAGCTTTCTCCGCTGCTATTCTCAGAATATGATGTCAGGTGTTTAAGTTACAGCTTTCATACCGTTACTGTGAAATCTGACGTTTAGCCAAACCGCTGAACTGACAATCTGCCCAAGCGCTTTTGCAAATGTACCAAGACTAAAGGGTGATTAGTATCACGCTGAGGTCATTTGAGTGACCTTGCCGCCACTTGGCTTCTCTTTTTTTGTAATTCTGGCTGCCCTGGGCGCAACGTCATTAATGTGGACTAATGACTAAAAGCCCTCTGATATTGCAGTCGGTTATGGGCCATAAGAGCCACACAATAATTAATTTGATTAACACGTAAATTAGCTGAGAAATCAGTAAACCAACTGAGCAATCAATTATAAATGTGAATAATTCGATTAAAAAAATAAATTAATACAATTAAAAATACAATATTCAATTGATTAATTAATGCATTTTTTAATCATTTTTTTTAAATAGGCAATTGTATTTTTATTTTTACATTTTTAATATGCGATTACAAAATTATATTTTTACTTGTATTTATAATTTTTAATATGTTATCATAATTGTTCAATTGTATTGTATTTTTACATTTTTGTCATTATATAACTATATTTTTTTTGTGCTGTATTTTAACTGTATTTTGACATATATGCTATTATATAATTATATTTAAGTGTATTTAACATTTTTAATATGATTCTAATTAATTGTTTAATTGAATTTTTACATTTTTAATGTAATTATAAAATCAAATTTTTAATTGTGCCGTATAATTATACTTTTTTACATGTATTTTTACATTTTTAATATTATTATGTTATATAATTTTTCAATTGTATTGTATTTTTAATTTTTAATGTGATTATATAATTATAATTGTATTTGTGCTGTATTTTTACTTTTTAATATGTAATCACATAATTATATTTTAACTGTATTTTTACATTTTTAATATGATATTATATAATTATATTTTTATTTGTATTTAACATTTTAATATGTAATCATAATTGTTCAATGGTATTGTATTTTTACATTTTTATGTCATTATATAATTATAATTTTATTTGTGCTGTATTTTTACTTTTTAATATGTAATCATATAATTATAATTTAACTGTATTTTGACATTTTAATATGCTATTATATAATTATATTTTTAATTGTATTTAACATTTTTAATATGTGATTCTTTGTTTAATTGTATTTTTACATTTTTAATGTAATTATACAATTATATTTTTAATTGTGCTGTATGTTCCTTTTAGATAAGTGATTATATAATTATATTTTTAACTGTGTTTTATTTTTAATTTTTAAATGTGAATATAAAATTATATTTTTTAATTGTG
Organism: Garra rufa; assembly: GCF_049309525.1. Taxonomy (NCBI): domain Eukaryota; kingdom Metazoa; phylum Chordata; class Actinopteri; order Cypriniformes; family Cyprinidae; genus Garra; species Garra rufa. Next base: position 16,111,419 of record NC_133384.1, read on the forward strand.
CTGTATGTTTACTTTTTTAATAAGTGATTATATAATTATATTTTAAACTGTACTTTTACATTTTTAATTTGTGAATATATATTCATATTTTAATTGTATTTAAAATTGTTAACATGATATTATATCATTTTTATTGTAAAAATTATTATATAAATTTTATTGTATTTTTACATTTTTGATGTGATTATATAATTATATTTTAACAATATTTTTACATTTTAATATGCAATTATATAACATTTTAAATTGTATTTAACATTTTTATGTGATAATATAATTTTTAACTGTGGTGTATTTTTACTTTTTTAATACGTGGTTACATAATTATATTTTAACTGTAATTTTTAATATGCAAAAGTATAATTATATTTTTAATTGTATTTAATTATTTAATATGTGATCATATCATTTTTAATTGTATTGTATTTGTACATTTTAATGTGATTACATAATTATATTTTTAATTATATTTAACATTTTAATGTGATTATATACATTTTAATTGTATTGTATTTTTACATTTTTAGTATGTTATTATATTTTAATTGTGTTTTATGTTTACTTTTGTAATGTGATTATATAATTATATATTAACTGTATTTTTATATTTTTAATATGCTATTATATAATTAGATTTTAATTGTATTTAACTTTTTAACTAAAATTATTAATAATAAATGTATACAAATAATAAAAACAGATCAATTAAAATGCAATATTAAGCTGATTTATTTATTTACCGGTAATATTTTTAATATGCAATTGTATTTTTATTTGTATTTTTAAATTTTTAATGTGATAATATAATTGTTTATCTGTATTGTATTTTTACATTTTAATTGTGATTATAGAATTATATTTTTAATTGGTTGTATTTTTTGCTTTTTAATGTAATTATATAATTATATTTTTATCTGTATTTTTACATTTTTAATATATGATTATATAATTTTAATTGTACTTTTCAAATTTTTAATGTGATTATATAATTATATAATTAAATAAATATATAATTATATCTTTAATTGTGTTGTGTTTTTACATTTTTAAATACATGATTAATTATATGTTTATTTGAATTTCTATATTTTTAATATGTAATTATACAATTACATTGTTAATGTGATTAATTTTACTGTAATGTCATGTTACTTTATAACAGTAACATCTGGAGCAACTGATAAAAGGACAATATGTAATAGAAAAAAAATATTATAAACCACTTTACAATAAATAATTTTATTACAAATTTTATTGCTAAACTGAAACTTGGAATTTTTTTATTGATGTTTTTATAAATGGAATGTTTTGGACGATCAAATTATTGATTATTTTTTAGCTATTTATCCACATGTTTATCATTTCTCAACTGATTTATCCATTTCTCAGTATTGATTTAAAAATGTTTTGCAGTTATGTTTGGTGTCATTACATATTCTCCTCAGCCTCAAGCAGAAAGACATTTTTTCTCAAATGTGTTGGCCCATCAAAAGGCATTCTCAGAAAACAGCCTGTCTTCCCGAAATGTCTTTTCAGGGTCTGTTTTATGGTATTGACTGATTGGACTGCTTGGATCCCGGGTTGTTGACACGAGTGTTAGAATGGCCCCCCTGCAAGTTTGAACATCGTAACTTCCTGATGAAACCTGCTGCAATCATCCATCTGTACATGTGCTCCTCAAATGTTTAAACAAGCACTGCATGAATGCAAGCACACCAGAGAGCCAAGTCACCGCTGCTGGGTCTCTGTACTGTAAAAAGCCTTATAAGACCGTCTCAGCCAAGCAAAGCATACCAACTCATTTTACACCCTTAATTAATTTTCTGAATGTGCAGAAATGAACTTGCTGCCTCCACTGCAAAAAAGGCCCTGCTTCAGTTTGGATTGTATGAGCCTGCCTTATTGTTTTAAAATACTAGCTCTTTTTAGTGAAAATTACATGTTATATAAAGCCAGTATTTGGGACCACACATCACTGTTGGTAGATATTCAGGCTTTTGTCAATTCTTGCTGACACGAGTTAAAATTCTTTACATAACTACTGCTGGGAATTTGGACAGCTTTGGTCCAAACTGTCACAAGCAATGAAATACTACATATTTTAAATGTCTAGAAATTTCAGAAATGAAACTATTATCATATAAAACATCTTTACCCAATTTCCAACAACAGAGTAACTGTTAACGTTATAACCACATATAAGTTAATCAGAAACGTTTCCTCTGAGGAGGCACTTACCAAAATATTGGATGAGAAAACAAATCGTAGTACAAAAATAAAACAACGGCAAAATTACAAAAATATAACATTTAAAAGTGTATAAATCACTCGTTTTTCTAAAGAAATACTGTTTAACAGCGACACCAACAGGTAAACGGGAGTCCGCGTCTGTCTCCTCTCAGTTCGGTGAGGACGAGTAATTGATAATGAATGGGGGAAAGTCGGGATATGATTGGATATGACTGGTTTCGTTCGGCTGTGATTGGTTCATTCGATAAATCCCGCCCCTTGTGTTCGTGCACGTCCCGCGTTCGCGAATCATTAACAGAAAGAATAATTTAAAAAGTAAGTTAACAACTCATGCACTTAAGATATAACCACTTTGTTAAGTCAAAATTAGATTTAAACATGATCTATGGGAGTTTTTAGTGAGTAATCAACTCAGTTTAAAACAAATATCCGTGTTTGTGACCAATTCTATGACTGATGAAAAATTAAAAAAAATAGTTAAAAGTTAACTATTAAAAACAATAGATGAACGTAAGTTCACAAATAAAATAGATTGAATTGAAAATTAAATTGTTACTGCCTTGAGTTATTGTTTTGGAATAAATGTAAAATGCCTAAAACACTAATTTGATGAGATTCATACTTCGCTTAATAAACAGAATATTAATTACATTGTTAAAATATGTTTTTTGTACGTTGTCAAAATGTTTATTTAACCAAAGAAATGTGACTGTAATATATGAATATATTTTAAATTCACAAATACAGTTTAGATCAAAAGTTTACATACACCTTACAGAATCTGCAAAATGTTACTTATTCTACTTGTTTTTTTTATTATTTAGTACTGACCTTAATAATATATTATAGATAAAAGACATTTACATATAGTCCACAAGAGAAAATAATAGTTGGGTTTATAAAAATGACCCCAGTTCAAAAGTTTACATGTTACCTGAATTTTTTTTTTTTGTTTAGTGACATTTGTTCACGAGTCCCTTGTTTGTCCTGAACAGTTAAACTGGCTGCTGTTCTTCAGAAAAATTCTTTAGGTCCAACAAATCCATTGGTTTTTATGCTTTTTTTTTTTTTTTTTTTTTGTATTTGCAACCTTTCCGACAATGACAATCATTTTGAGATCCATCTTTTCACACTGTGGACAGCTGAGGGACTCTTATGCAACTATTACAGAAGGTTCAAACACTCACTCATGCTCCAAAAGGAAAAATGCTGCATTAAGAGCTGGGGGTAAAAACTTTTGAACAGAATGAAGATGTGTACATTTTTCTTATTTTGCCTAAATATCATATTTTTTCATTTAGTACTGCCCTTCAGAAGCTACAGAAAATGCTTACATGTTTCCCAGAGGACAAAACAAGTAAAATTTACCCTAAAATTTCAATAAGTTACAATAATGCATCGTTTTTCCTTCTGAAGCATCAGTGAGCGTTTGAACCTTCTGTAATAGTTGCATAAGAGTCACTCAGTTGTCCTCAGTGTAAAAAGATGGATCTCAAAATCATACAGTCATTGTTGGAAAGGGTTTAAACACACAAAAAGTGCTGAAAACAATTAACATTTTGCAGATTCTGCAAGGTTTTTGACTTAAACTGTATAAACATTTATAGTTCTACAAAATTCATTCTATTTCGAAAGGTTAACATTACTTTAAAATCAGAGAGCAGAAAAACACTAATTTGTCACAGATGACAAAGAAGTTTGTTATTTACTGGATTAAAGGATTTGCAAGTTATAGTCTTATTTGAGAGACCAGTATTTGTCTGCTATGATGGACATTTTTTTCTCAAATGCTTTCAAATCTGTGTATTGTGAGGCTGCTTTGAGCCAAGCCAGCGCTTCTGGTCTCATGCTCTAGTTGGGTCTCTGTGTCTCCTCTCACCAGCCTGTGAATACTCGTGTGTTTGCTACACAAATATGCCAAGACCATCAGCGTCCAACAGCTTTGATCTATAGCGGCTCAGCCCATCTCAGGCCCTGGGCAGATACTTAAACATGCAAATGCGAACTCAACATCCAAATGAATGCAAAGGCTTTTCATAATGACTGCAAATAAGAGATAAGAGTTGACTTTGAACTACAATCATATACTATAGATAGGACAAATTTTGGACTAATGTCGATGTCAAACTCATTTAATGTAAAGAAAAAATGCTTTATGATTTACTGTTACATCCTGTGCCATGACCTTACAGAATGACCTTTTGATCCCATCCCAAATGCTGCCTCACAGTCCTCTTTCGAGTCCACGCTTTGGGAATGTACTGTTGTGTACTGTAGAGTCACTATCACTGTGAGCTTGGCAAAACGGCAGATAGCCAGCACTCATGAGCATTTTTCAAAATCATAAAATGATAAATGGAACACGCTTATGGAGTTCACAGACATGTGTAAGCAAGGGTCATTGCAACTCTGGAAGATAGAGAGTTCACATAATGTCAACCATTTGGGGCAGGACCTTTGAAAACAGGTTATATGATTGTAAAACACACTCACTTTACAGTGAGTTATTTTAGTATCATTTACAGCTGAAGTCAAAAGTTTACAGTACATACACCTTGCAGAATCTGCAAAATATTAATTATTTTACCAAAATAAGAGGGCTTATACAAAATGCATGTTATTTTGTATTTAGTACTGACCTGAATACGATATTTCACATAAAAGACGTTTACATATAGTCCACAACAAAAATAATAGTTGAGTTTATAAAATGGCCAAGTTGATAAGCTTACATACACTTAATTCTTAACACTGTGTTGTTAACGGAATGATCCACAGCTGTGTTTTTTTGTTTGTTTAGTGATGGTTGTTTATGAGTCTCTTGTTTGTCCTAAACAGTTAAACTGCCTGCTGTTCTTCAGACAAATCTTTAAGGCCCCACAAATTCTGTGTTTTTTCAGCATTTTTGTTTATTTATTTTAAACCCTTTCCAATGACTGTATGATTTTGAAATCCATCTTTTCACACTGAGGACAACTGAGGGACTCATATGCAACTATTACAGAGGGTTCAAATGCTCACTGATGCTTCAGAAGGAAACATAATGCATTAAAGGGGTCATCAGATGCCCATTTTTCACAAGTTCATATGATTCTTTAGGGTATTAATGAAAAGTTTATAATATGCTTTGGTTAAAAATTCTCAATAGTAGTGTAAAAAAAAAAACACTCTTTAACCTTGTCAAAATCAGCTCATTCTATTGCATGTTCCTTTAAATGCAAATGAGCTCTGCTCGCCCCGCCCCTCTCTGTCCTGGGATGATGAGCCATAATGTTTACTTTAGCTGCGTTTAGTGGTGAAACTTGCCAACGAGCACATTATTAAAAAAGGCCATTTGCAAAGATGCATAAAAAACCCTTATACTCACTTCTGCTGTGGGTAAAGCTGCATCACGAATGATTCACACGAAAATAGACGCATATGTAGATCGGGATCGGCGCTTTCCTTTCAAAACCAAAAGTAATGTTAATCCTCTGCATCTACAGCGGCTCAGATGTTGGGAGTGAATCACGACTGCTTTGTTTATTATTAAATCCAACAACAGAACACCTCAATCGCTCAATCGGAGACATTCTTGTCTTCCCCTGCACCTGAGTCACACAATGGTGATCGGAGTTGGACTGTTTCAGCTCGGTGAGGGCGGGTCTAAGGTAAGGCATTCATGTCAATCAACTATTGTGGGAGCAGCCTCTGTCAGTGTGTCCTCACACCAACAAGAAGCTGAGAATGACCTGATTTTAAAAAGGGGATATTTACTTAAAGTTATAAAAACATTGGGTGGATTTTTATCATTGTATGGTGGTTGTGTACACAAACTGCCAACACACATTAATGTTCAAACAACATGTAAAAGTGAGTTTTGTATGCGATGACACCTTTAAGAGCCAGGGGGTGAAAACTTTTGAACAGAATGAAGATTTTTTTCTTATTTTGCAATAGCAATTTTTGTCATTTAGTACTGCCCTTCAGAAGGTACTGAAGATACCTACATGTTTCCCAGAAGACAAAATAAGTAAAATTTACCCTGATCTTCAAATTCAAAAAGTTTTCTTAATTGTGTTTTCTTCTGAAGCATCAGTGAGCGTCTTAACCTTCTGTAATAGTTGTCCTCAGTGTAAAAAGATGGATCTCAAGATCATACAGTCATTGTTGGAAAGGGTTTTAAATACATGAAAATGCTGAAAAACCAAGAATATGTGGGATCTGAAGGATTTTTTTGAAGAACAGCAGGTAGTTTAACTGTTCAGGACAATACATTTTCTCAAACATTCATTGCCAAAGAAGCTGGCTGTTCACAGAGTGCTGTATCCAAGCATGTTAACAAAGTTGAGTGGAAGGAAAAAGTGTAGAAGAAAAACACCAACCAAGAGAACCGCAGCCTTGAGAGGCTTGTTAAGCAAAATCGATTCAAGAATTCGGGTGAACTTCACAAGGAATGGACTGAGGCTGGGGTCAAGACATCAAGAGCCACCACACACAGACATATCAAGGAATTTGGCTAGAGTTGTCGTATTCCTCTTGTTAAGCCACTCCTGAACCACAGACAACATCAGAGGCGTCTTACCTGGGCTAAGGAAAAGAATAAATGGACTGTTGCCCAGTGGTCCAAAGTCCTCTGTTCAGATGAAAGCAAGTTTTGTATTTTATTTGGAAATCAAAAACACTGAAGTCCAGTGTCATGTTTCCACAGTCTGTGATAATTTGGGGTGCAATGTCATCTGCTGGTGTTGGTCCACTGTGTTTTTTGAATCACACGTCAAATTCCTCAAATGCTATTGAGTCATTTTGTCATCACTCTGTATTTTCTAGCTGCCTCTTGCATCACCTCTTCGATTGCGATGACACATTACGTTGAATGTACCATTCTGTTGGTAAATTTAACAAATAATTAGGCTATGTTAATAACTAAGGGAAATTTTAGTTTGAAAGCCAACCTTTATTCAAATACCGACATGATATAAGTAAAGCATATTTAAAATTACATTTTCAAAATATGTCTCTGGCATTGTTCAGAGGGCCAGTCCAAATGTGGGGGCGGGCCGCATCCTGCCCCCGGGCCTTAGTTTGGGGACCCCTGGTATATACTATAATGTAACATTTTGAATTAAAGGGATAGTTCACCCAAAAATTTAAATTCTGTCATTAATTACCCACTCTTGTGTCGTTCCAAACTCTTAAGATCTCTGTTTATCTTTAGAACACAAATTAAGATATTTAATTGGCTTTCTGACCATTGATGAATGCACGTTGCAGACTGACGCAGAAAAGAAGAATTGTTGTATTCTTGTAGCTTCACATTAACTATTTTAACAATGTCCTTACCTTTCTGGGCCTTGAACGTGTCAGTTCCGTTGCTGTCTATGCAGGCTCAGAAAGCTTTGGATTTCATCAAAAATATCTTTATTGATAAACAAAGGTCTTACAGGTTTGGAACAACATGAGGGTGAGTAATTATTGACAGAATTTTTTTTTTGGATGAACTATTCCTTTAAGGCCTTATCACATCAAGGACGATAACTATAATGGTAGCAATAACGTTTTAATAATGACTCTAATTTTAAGAAAACAGGGTTGTTTACATCAAATATTTAATGACTACACAAAGTATTGCTGGAATCACTTTCCGAGCTATTTTTCAAGCTAATGACTGATAAAAAATTTTAACATATATAATAAGGCCAATCAAAATCCAATGCTAAAATCTTCAGAGTTGGCACGATATGGTTCTATCATAATAACACTCTGAACATTTTAGCACAAATAGCATATATAATAACCTGTAGCTAATCTATACAGGTGGAGCTGGGAAAGTGGAGGATTTCAGATGAACTCAGTAATTTTAGACATTCATCTATTTTTTTCTGAACTCTGATTGTACAAACAGATAGCGCCAACCTTAAAGGGATAGTTCACCCAAAAATTACAATTCTGTTATTAATTATTCACCTTCATACTCACAGACATACCTTCGTTTGTCTTCGGAACACAAATTAAGATATTTTTGATGAAATCCGAGAGCTTTCTGACCCTCCATAGACAGTTTACTTTAACTCATGCCACTGGTTCAGCCAATGTTTCCATGTCAGACTGAAAGTGTTGATTTTCTGACCCAAGTCATCCATAAAGGCAAAAATATTTGAGGTAAAAGCTATGAACTGTGAAACCTACTTTGGCTCAGAAAATCTGCTTTTACTGTCGGTGAGTGTAATGTTATTCTGTTATAAAAAAAAATACTCCTCATCACAGGTATAAATGTCATGTCCTGAATGTAAAGGTAATCCAGAAGGCTGCAGCGATACAGCAGCGACAAAGTTGTACTGAATTATAAAATCCATACATTGTCATTCTTCTCATAAGGATTGACATCAATGGACTGCACATGAGATAATATAACAGTATGGTGTATCCTGGTACAAATGTCTGGGGGTCAAGGGTCACTTCAAATATGAAAGCAGCACTTATAAGACTTGTTCCCACGTTCCCCATTCTCATATACTGTACAGATACACATGAACAGAGTCTTGTGTCCAGCTTCAAAAAGATGGGGAAGTATACGCTGCTGTCACAACACAGTAAATCATGGCATTAAAAACATGCATTTCACATGGGACTCAAAGAGTTGAGCTGCAGTGCTAGGTAGAATTCAGCCAGACCCTGTGGTGTTTGCATTCTGACAGCTAAACTCAAACACAGGCAAGTGTTAAAACAAGCCACTCAGGTGTCTGCGGTGTGGTAAACATGGTAACCTTCTGCTGTTTTTTAAACATAGGCATTTTGGATTCTGTATAAACAATTATAGGGTTAAGGAAATGGTTCAAACTGACTTGTTCCTCCATATGTAAAATAATATATAAATTATTTGTTAACAGTGCATTTACAGTTGAATGCATTCTGGAGGGTTTCAGAGGCGTAATCTGCTGCTTGTTTAAATACTTTATTATTGTAATTGTAATTATAATCATTATTATTATTATTTTGCACAAAATGTGTGTTATTTGAGCAGTAGGATTACTCTTCCAATTGGTTGAATGTTTGTTTATGCATAATTCATGTGGGTACCTCACCGATTTTATTAGCTTTACACAGTTTTAACAGGAATTGTTTTCGAAAGTGGAAACATTTTGAAAGTCATTTACATAAAATGAAATAAAACAGACATAAAAAAGTAAAAACAATGAAAAGATCCAAAAAAGATATAAAAATATATACAGTATAATGTACAGTCAACCCCGAAATTATTCATACCCCTGGCAAATTCTGACTTCAACCAGAAATGACGCAGACGTCTCCCAGAAGATAATAATACTAATAATAATGTACAAGAGGCATCATTGTGGAAAAAAAATATTATTCATCTTTTATTTACATTTGAACAAAAAGTGGCATGTCTAAAATTATTCATACCCTTCTCAATAATCAATAGAAAAGCCTTTATTGGCTGTTACAGCAATCAAGCGCTTCCTATAATAGCTCCCTCCACAGATTCTCATTTGGATTTAAGTCAGGACTCTGGATGGGCCACTGGAAAATGTTAATGTTTTTGTCTGTTAACCATTTCTTCACCACTTTTGAATTGTGTTTTGGGTCATTTTCGTGCTGAAATGTCCACTGGTGCCCAAGGCCAGGTTTCTCTGCAGACTGCCTGATGTTGTTGTTGAGAATTTTGATGTATTGCTCCATTTTCATGGCGCCGTTTCCTGAGATTAGGTACCCTGGTCCACTGTATGAAAAACACCCCCAAAACATTAGGTTTCCACCACCATGTTTGACAGTGGGGATGGTGTTCTTAGGGTTGAAGGCTTCCCCTTTATTTTTACGCCAAATGAAGGCTACATCAGTATGGCCAAACAATTAAATTTTCGTTTCATCTGACCATAACACAGAAGACCAGAAGTCTTCTTTGTCCAGATGAGCATTTGCAAAGGCCAAGTGGGCTTTTGTGTGCCTTATCTGGAGAACTGGTGTCCTCCTTGGTCTGTGTCCGTGGAACCCAGCGATGTGCAGTGTCCGTTGGACTGTCTACCTTGAGGTCTGGTCTACCTTGGGTATGAATAATTTTGGGCTTGACTGTATATATTAAGATAATAAGAGAGATATATACAGTGTCTTGCAAAAGTATTAATACCGCTTCATTTTTTTCCAGCTTTTGTTATGTTGCTGTCTTATGTTAAAATGCTTCAAATGACTTTTTTTCCCACAGTCTGGCAGACATTTTCAGGTTTCTCCAGAAATGTTTGATTGGGTTCAAGCCCAGACTCTGGCTGGACCACTCAAGGACATTCACAGAGTTGACTGTAAACCAATTTTGCTGTGTGCTTAGGGTCATTGACCTGTTGGAAGGTGAACCTTCTGCCCAGTGTGAGGTTCTGAATGCTCTGGACTGGGTTTTCATTAAAGCTATCTTAATATTTTGGTGCATTGAGCTTTTCTTCTACTCTAACGAGCCCCTCAATCCCTGCTGCTGAAAAACAGCCCCAAAGCATGAGGCTGCTACCAGCACACTTTACTTTTGAGATGATACACTGCAAGCGATAAGCAGTGCCTGGTTTCCTTCAAACATGATGCTTGGAATTGAGGTTCATCAGACCAGAAAATCTTGTTTCTCACAGTCTGAGGGTCCTTTATATGCTTTTTAGACAAATTCCAAGTCTGTTTTCATGTGTCTTCACTGAGGAGAGGTTTGAGTATTGCCACACCACCATAAAGCCCAGATCAGTGGAGTGTTGCAGTGATGTTTGTCCTTCTGTAGGTTTCCCCTATCCCCACATATGATCATGGAGCTCAACTAGAATGAGGGTCAGGATCTTGTTTACCAGTCTAACCAAACATCTTCTCTATCAATTGCTTCTCTATCAATTGCTTAGTTTGGCCCGGGAGGCCAACTCAAGGAAGAGGCCTGGTTGTTTCAAACCTCTTCCATTAAGGGTAACGGAGACTACATGCTTCTGTGAACCTTCAATGCAGCAGATTTTTTTCTGAATTTTCCCCCAGATTTGTGGCTTGATGCAATCCTGTTTCAGAGCTCTACAAGGCAGTTTTTTTTTTTTACCTTAGGGCTTGGTTTTTGCTCTGATGGATTTTCCACAGGTTAACTTCACTTAAAGTGTAGTAACATCTACAGTCAATATGAATGCTCCTGAGCTAAATTTCAACTGTCCCACATAAGGGTTTGAATACTTATGCAATGGAATCATTAGGGTTTTTATTTTTAATACATTTGCAAAGATGTCAATTTTTTTTTTTTGATTTGCCATTATGGTGTATGGAGTGTAGATTAATGTAAAAAAAAGTTCAAAATAAGGCAGCAACAATAACAAAACGTGAAAAAAAGCAGGTGTATGAATACTTTCGCAAAGCATTGTAAGAAATATATAAAGTACATATTTATAAAGTATATATTTTCAACATTAGTATTACAGTTTTTATGCTAATTGGTGCCAGTTATTAATAATGATTTTTCCTATTATCAATATAAAAATTGCAAGTACAGTAGAAATTTCAAAAGAACAGCATTTATTTGAAATAGAATTTAAATTTCCTTAATACCTTTCTGGACCTTGAACATGTCAGAAAGCTTTTTTGACTTCATCAAAAATATCTTAATTTGTGTTTTAAAAATGAACAAAGCTCTTACGGGTTTGAAACAACAGGAGGGTGAGTAATTAGTGACAGAATTTTCACTTTTGGGTGAACTATCCCTTTAAGTTTGAACATGCTCAGACAAAAAAGTGTGTGTTTGGAAGAATACAGTCCACTGGATGTATTCCTAGAAAAGTGACCCTCCTGCCAGAGCCTTTCAAGACACACATTTTAATTAGTAAACACTACCTAGTAATAAGGCCAGCTGACTTTTTTGGTTAATTTTGGTTAACTCCTATTTGAGGAGCTCTTTGGTCTGAAATGACAAATACAGTTTGATCGGGCCACAGCCAAAGATAACAGCAGCCATAGTTTCTTGGCCAGCCAGTGCTTGTGCGCTTGGCTCACTGCTACATTTGGCAGGAGACCATTGGCCTTCATAGGCCTATTACTATGATCCCTATCAGCCACTAATAATGCTAATGACCATGAGGGGGCCTGCTTCACATCAAACACACACAGTCAGGTGAATAGCACAGATGGAAAGCTTGTGAACATGCTGAACCAGAAACAGTGTCAATGATCCATCAAGAAATAATATCATTTATAATCAAGAAATAATAGAACAAAAAAATACATCATTCCATCAACAATAATAAAAAACAAATTATTTCAATTAAAATATATTATTCTTGCAGGATGTAATTTAGACTTGTTAACCCAGGACTGTCAAAGTTAACACATTATGCGATTCATTTAAAATTCATAAAATAGAGCAAATAAATTGCGTCATTAATTTACTGTAATTCTGGTAAGTAGAAATTTCTATTTTAAAATAAAATCAGATGGCACTCTGCCTCTGGATAAACATAAAGTAATCCAATTAAGAACTGTCCTAGCTCATCGAGTTTAAACACAAAATGGGTGTGATTGATTGTGAAGAAAAATGTTAATCTATTGACAGCTCTAATATAAGTATACGTGTGTGTGTGTGTGTGTGTGTGTGTGTGTGTGTGTGTGTGTGTGTGTGTGTGTGTGTGTGTGTGTGTGTGTGTGTGTGTGTGTACCTGGTATTCATCACGTTGTGGGGACCAAATGTCCCCACAAGGATAGTAATACCAGTAGATTTTGACCTTGTGGGGACATTTCTTAGGTCCCCATGAGGAAACAGGCTTATAAATCATGCACAATGAGTTTTTTTGAGGAAGTAAAGGTGTGCACAATCTCTTGTGAGGGCTAGGTTTAGGTATAGGGTAGGTGTAGGGCGATAGAAAGTACGGTTTGTACAGTATAAAAACCATTACGCCTATGGAATGTCCCCATAAAACATGTAAACCCAACATGTGTGTGTGTGTGTGTGTGTGTGTGTGTGTGTGTACCTGGTATTCATCACGTTGTGGGGACCAAATGTCCCCACAAGGATAGGAATACCAGTAGATTTTGACCTTGTGGGGACATTTCTCAGGTCCCCATGAGGAAACAGGCTTATAAATCATGCACAATGAGTTTTTTTGAGGAAGTAAAAGTTTGCACAATCTCCTGTGAGGGCTAGGTTTAGGTGTAGGGTAGGTGTAGGGCGATAGAAAATACGGTTTGTACAGTATAAAAACCATTACGCCTATGGAATGTCCCCATAAAACATGTAAACCCAACATGTGTGTGTGTGTGTGTGTGTGTGTGTGTGGTTGATCATTGTTCAATGATCCTGTTCAACACAGCAACATTGGCTCAACCTTCAACCAATGGTGTGAGTAGTTTGGGGTGGGACCACTTTAGCTTTAAACAGTTTGGTATATCCCTTTGGGGAACAAGCATTAACAATAATTCATTGTAATACACATCTATTAAATAAGATGGCAGTAAGGTTTATTGACATAAAGTATTCACTGAGGATCTCTGTTTTCTCAGCAAGGGCCAAAAGCGTTGCTTTGGCAAACTCGAAAGCAAGCTATTTTCCACTGTTTAATTTCCAGTGTTTAATTCTTAAACTAAACTCCAACAAGCCGCACTCATCAGCTCCAAGTCTACTCAATATAAACTCCACTGTTTCAGCAGCTTTCACTGTCCCTCACACGTCAACAGCACCTGTGACATTTACATTCACATTTACGGTATTTTCTTGGCAAGGGCTTTCTTAGACGATTCTGAGAATATTTTGGTTTGTGATTACTCCAGTTGCTTCAGTTACTACATAATACAGCAACAAAGCAATTATAGTACTACCTTACTTTTCGGAAAAATTATGATATATATTTATATATGAAAAATTTAATGGGATGTATCTACCTGATCTCATAACGAAAACTTACCTGTGGGAATTTTCCGAATTCATATCACTGCAGTTTCCAACAGAAAGAGACGGTAAAATCGAGCACTTGTAATGTTTTTTTTTTTTTTTTTTTTTTTTTTTTTTGTGTGTGACAGTTATGATTACAGTTCTATATGTTTCATTTTCAAGACGTAACAAGCTTGCTCGGTAGCTCAGCTGGCACAGAATTGGACTTAGGATGTGGAATCCTTGGGCACAAATCCTGTGAAAAACATGACTCACGATAAAAGAGCTGAAAGGTGAGAGATCAAAAAGCAAGCTAAAGCTAAAGCAGGCCCAAGCCATGATACTACCACCACCATGTTTCACAGATGGGATACGATTCTTAAGCTGGAATGCAGTGTGTTCTTGTCTCTGAACATAATAGCTTCTCATTTAAACCAATTAGTTCTATTTTGGTTTCATCCATCCATTAAACCTTTCTTCAATAGTCCTCTGGCTTGTCCACATGATCATTAGCAAGCAATTTTCTTTGTGGAGAACAGTGTCTTTCTTCTTGCAATTCTGCCATGTGCACCATTGGTTGCTCAGTGTTCTCCTGATGGTAGGTTCATGAACATTAACATTAACATTAATCCTCACAGACTTTTACATGTTCATTTTTGGAGTGATCTTTGTTGTTCAACCACTTCTCTGGAAGGTAACAGTGGTCTTGAATTTCCTCCATTTGTACACAGTCTGTCTGACCATGGATTTGTGGAGTCCAAACACTTTAGATGGTTTTGTAACCTTTTTTAGCCTGATGAGCAACATTAAAGGTCACATATTGTACACCTTTTTGGAGGTTTATTTTAGCTGTCCATCTCAATATATTTTTACAGCTCCTCTCTTAGGAGCTCTGTCAAGAACAGGTCGATTTTGTCCCATCTAATTAATATTCATGAGCCTCTCTTCTGATTGGCCTGTTGTTTTCTGATTGACGCAACAAAAGGTAACTAGTGTCACGTATGCTGTAGCCTGCTGTAGTAAAGCTCCTTTCATGCTGTGCGTTGATTCTAGAAAATTGCCGGAAAGTTGCCAGAGTGCCTTCTGTGTGAACGCAAACACATCCCAGGATTGATTCCGGGAACGATTGCGGGTTGGGAACCTAGTAACATTGCTGGGATCAGTCCCGGAACGAGCGCTGTGTGAACAAAAGCCATAACCAATGCCATAAAGGCTGTGTTGTGGTTATAATGCACGTTATCGTGTGACTCTTCATGATGAAAACATATGTGCAAACTGGAATGAAGCAGCGATCAGGGAGTTTCTCACTATCGGCAGTTTCAGTTTAGTGCAACGTTCGCATCACATTACGCATCACGTTACACGTCACGTCTTTAAGGGTTGTGTGTAAACCACCACAGATTCCGCAAAATCACTGTGTGAATGAACCAAATCAAACAATTCTGGAACAAATCATGGGACACATTATCTGTGTATTTTCCGGAATCTCTGTGTGAAAGAGGCTAAAGTTGACGTGCCACTGGTCTTTTATATTAATGTTGTTCGGGAGTAGGGATGGGAATTGATAAGATTTTTACGATTCCAATTCCATGTTCGATTCTGCTTAACGATTCGATTCTTTATCGATTCCCTTATCGATTCTCATTTGGAAGAAAAGGGACAACAAATTGTTGATTAGCATAGTTAAACTGTCTCTGTTTGGGGCTTTGTACTTAGGGCTGAGAATCTTTGTCATCTCCTTAGAAAATATATAATGGGAATGAATGAGTCCTGCAGCTTTATTAGCCGAGGACATGCTAACGTTGTTGCTGCTGCTGCTGCCGCTGCTGGGTTGAGAACTGTTAGTCCAGAGCGGATCGAAAACGCAACATTCTTTTATTGTTATTGCATGCTGTGTGCGCAAATGTTTTAGCATGTTAGTGGTATTTCCTCCCTTTGAGGAAATATCTACGCTGCAAGTATTGCAAGTTGCCCTATTTTCGTCTTTTTTGGTGAAATACAACCAGACTTTTGAGCGTTTGTTCCGCTTAGGCGCCAATGCTTATTGACTGAGCGTAAGCTACGCAATGTGCGCAACACTTGACTGGCAAGATGGCTGCGAGTGGAAACCCAAACAGTGAAAGTGAGTTGTTCAAAACCTTTCTTTTTAGTAAACTCTGTGTACACAAACAATGTTTTCACTGCTCGAGTTCATGTGTAGAGACCCAGGCGATACTTCGAGCAAAGTTTCATGGTGTGTCGAGCCTTCTTAGTGTTGTAAAAATATCGATTTTGATGCGCTCAAAGTTATGCCCCTAGTACTCCCATTCACCGGCCACTGACCACAAAACGAAATCGCGGTCAATCTCAAAAACGGCTCGTTTGTTGTAATTATGCTTTTAGATATAATTTTGTCTCGTTTACAGTAAAAAAAAAAAACAGCCCAGGTTGCATTTTGGCAATAGTTATCCTTTAACTTGCATGAAACATCATTGGACCCCTCTTTAAATAAAGTCTATATTTTTGTTTTCTTTGCGCACAAAAAGTATTCTCATAGCTTCATAGAAAGTTCAGGCAAAAGTATTCTCATAGCTTCATTACGGTTGAACCACTGATGTCACATGGACTATTTTATCAATGTCCTTACTACCTTTCTGGACTTTGAATGTGTCAGTTGTGTTGCAGTCTATGCAGGGTCAGAAAGCTCATTAAAAATATCTTAATTTGTGTTCCAAATATGAACGCAGGTCTGACGAGTTTGGAATGACATAAGGGGGAGGAATTAATGTCAGGGTGAACTCTCACTTTAAGGCATTTTAAAGACATTGACTACGAAAAGCAGAAGAAACTCTTTGTAAACGTCATGATAAAGCCCTGCAGACATCTCAGCCATGCATTTAAATCACGCTGACAGGATGTAGTCCGAGAGAAAAAGGGCTTTGCTATCTTAAAATCACGCCAAACGTATCAGCTTTATGGGTCACTGCAGAAAATAGAAATTTAACAAAGGTGTTTAATAGATGTTGGCTTGGCGGTACAGTATGCAGCGTCCTAGAGTTCATTAGATAACGCAGGTGAGTGGAGGTCTGGCATAGCCATTGATAGCTCTCACCCCGCCGAGCTCTAGTGTTTGTGTAATGAGGATAAACGCCTGAGCTGTTGAGTTGTTGTGAACAGTCGCTGTGGTCATGAAAACCCAGTTTTACGTTATACTACTGGCTCTGAATGCAGCTGTTTATTTTCTTTAGTTCAGACGTTAGATAAGCCACATGATTCATATTTGTTTCTCAAGAATGAAATGTCCACAGTGGTGACCTTTTACCAGAACATCTTGGATACACTTCAGTCCTCCCTTAATTTATGTTAATATGGTAAAAGTTGAATGTTTTTCCTAATTTATGTTGCACTTTAAAGTGCCCTCGCCATTTCTCCTACCTTTCTTCCAGCTGAAATCTCTTGAAAACCATATTTCAGAGCAAATACCTTCTCCTCTCTCCCATCTGGCATGGAGTGGTATGGAACCGAGGGATTCCTGCACAAATAAAATGACAAGACACAAAGGATTCAGACAGGATGAACTGCAGACTCTATAAGATACTGTGGTCATGCATTCTTGCAGGCACTTTGTGGGTATGTGCTCTGACAGCCTCATATAAACTGTCACCATATACCATAGAAACAGTACATTCTGCACCATAATACACATCATCAGCCAATCCAGAGAGATATGGAGCATGGAATGTGCCTCGGATGGTGTGAGATGTGTTAACAGCGGGATTCTACTGCCAAAAACTGAGTTCAGGCATTTGCTGCTAGCAATGGCAAATTACAAACTGTACTTCTTTACATAATCAAAAACTATCATTGCTTATTCTTTATAAATAGGTATGGCATTTTCTGAGAAGTCAATGATATGTTATGAAATAGAAAAAACTAAGAACACTCTAAGCTATTAGTGAGTGAAAAGTGAAAAAGTGACACTTTAAATAGAAAGTACTAGAAACACTCTACGCTATTAGCTACATTTAAGCAATGTAATTTGGTTCCAAAGCATCACAGTCATATTAGTATTCAGTACAATTTTATAAACAAGACGTTACAATCAAATAATACAAGTTTAAGGGAAAGTTGACCAATGAAAATAGTTCCAAAAGAAGCTATGGAGATTTGCTGGTCGCTAAACAACACATGGACTGAAGTAACATATCTGACTGGAATGAAGCAACAGTTATTTATTTTCCCAGTTCAAAGCTTCAGTACTCGCTTCATGTTTTCCATTCGTTCTTCATTCACTCCGGAAATATCGTATTTACAGTTTCGAGTTGATGAATGACCAAGCTAAATCATTTTTACAAGTGAGAAACCTGGAAATCTGAATGATACCCTGAATGAGTGAAGTTGGAAGGGAGACACAGTTTACAAAATGGCAATAAAAGTGGCAATAAAGCCTTAATCAAAAATAAGTTATTTTATTTAAGGTGTTACACACAAAACAGCTTGCCAACAAATGTAAAGTTAATCACTCAACTTTTACCGTTTGCTTTTCTTAACTAAATCATAGAAACACATTTTTTTGTACAGTAATTTTTTGCAATTACATTAAAAATAAGTTACTTTTAAAAGTAATGCATTACAATATTGTGTTACTCTATAAAAAGTTACTAATTAGTTACTTTGTTTCTTTTTATGTAAAGTAATGCTCTACTTTAAAGGTCCCATATTGTACACATTTCTGGAGGTTTATTTTAGTTGTTGATGTCCTTAAGAATATATATTTGCGGTATAAGTGCCAAAATCCATCTCAATATATTTTTACAGCTTTTTTAGGAGCTCTGTCAAAAACAGGTCAATTTTGGCCCAATTTTGGCCCATTTCTGAGTGACGCACAGCCAGGCCAATCACAGGTAACTACGGTCATGTATCGTTGTAGCCGAACCCAGAGCCATAGAGAGAGCCTAGCCTGCTGATACTCAACAGGATATTTCAGAATGATCATTAATGTTTTTTCTTTTTCAAACACTGAATGCAGTACATAACTGTTGCTTTAGTAAAGCCCCTTTCACAATGCGCGCTGATTCTGGAAAATTACGGGAACGAGCGCTGTGTGAACAAAAGCCATAACCATAAAGGCAGTGTTGTAGTGATTGATGCACGTTATCAAGCGACTCTTCACGACGAAAAAATACGTGCAATGTGGAATGAAGCGGCGATCGGGCAGAGCCAGCTCCTCACTATCAGCTCTGAAGCACAGTTTGTTCAGGTTAGTTTCAGTTTAGTGAAACGTACGCGTCGCATTACGTCTCACATCCAAACATCACATGTCTTTATGGGTTGTGTGTAAAGCACGCACAGATTCCGGAAAACAACTGTGAATGAACCAAATCAAACAACTCCGGAACAAATCATGGGACACATTATCCGTGTATTTACAGGAATCGCTGTGTGAAAGAGGCTGAAGTTGACGTGCCACTGGTCTCTTATATTCACGTTGTTTTGAAGCCTGTGCAATGATGTAGGTTCGATATCTATAGACTGAACAGGGTTTTCTAGATTAGTTTCCGTGTTGTTGTTGCTTAGCAATGTTATGGACACGATATTGTCTGGGTTTGACAAAAGGAGGGTGGGACGTGATTGGTGCTCGGGGTGGTGACTGAAGGCGGTGACTGAGTAGATCGGACGTCACATCGTTACAGAAGTCACAGCGGCTCGTGAAAATGAACAGCTATTTTAAGCAGGCTGTGTGCAGTTTACTGTGGATTGACTGCTTTGAAACTCATATGGTAGTTACATAGCCCCTAGACCTCAGTTATCATGAAAAAAGCCAGGAAATTTCGATTTTGACAATATGGGACCTTTAAGTAGGTATGTTACTTTTGCATTACTTTTTCTCGTCTCACCTGTTTTTTTTATATATAAAAAGTTTTTAAAGGGCTCATTACATGGATTTTTAGTATGTCCCTCTGTCTAAAACAAGCTGTTTTTAAGGGACGGGTCCTTAGAGGCTTGACAGTAATCGGCTATTGTTATGATTGGCTAAAGTCATTGCATAGGAAACAGTATCAACACCCCTTTCGGTATTGCATGTGAGTGTTTTGACAACATGATAAAAAAAACAGCCATTTCCAGACAAAGCATTATGAAATAATTTACTTACAGTTTGTGATGCAGCTGCAGTCAGACCTAGTATTGCTTCATCTTTCAACAAATGTTTCTTTGTGAACTCTCCATGAAGCAAAAAGAAAGCAAACGTTCTTACACTTCATTTCACGTAAGACTTAAGCATGTGGGCTGTGTCAGAGAGCGAATGCACATCTGTATCCAGTACAGTACCTATAAGGTATCCAGTGTAGACAACATAGCGGCAGTTATTGTCATTTCTATTTGCTTTTGACGCGGCACAAGACTTACATTCAGCGTGTCAGCCATTAAGCAATGGAATGCCAGTGGGAGGGGCCTATGGTCTGGAGGTGGTGTTTATGCAAATGTTTGTGACAGGTGACATCGCAATGGCACCTCAGAGCCAAACAAGTCGTTTTTGCAGCTTGATTAAATAAATGCTTTGTTTTAAGCTATATGAAACTTGCAGGATGTTTTAATGGTACAAAGACCTTTTATATGCCAAAAGATCAAGGCAAATTGGATTTCTCATGCCATGACCCCTGTAAATATAAAACTTCAGGCTGAATTAAATGTAAATTCACGTCTATACAGTAGAGGGCCTTTTACTTGGGCTGCCATTTTGGAGTAAATGAAGAATATAATGCAGGAGAAGAAAATTCAACACTCTTCAGCAATAAAAAAGAAACACAAATGTTATGTTTATCTAATGTGATTTTTGTTTATTAGTATGGCTAAATTAAATCACTGAAGGTCAGCAGAAAAGACATTGGTCAATAAAATGGGATGTGCCATACACTGACTTTTCATTTTTAACTGTTTTTGTGCAAGTGAGAAGTAATTTAGTTTAGAACTACAATAAACATCATGTTTACACAACGCCTGTGCATTTGCTCCTGATTTCTCTCAACATGGGGACAGGAGAGCTGTCAGTCAATAAATGGGAAAACAAAGTAACATGGCGTTACTTATTTGGAAAAGTAATTCAGATATTTTCTTGTAAACTAAAAAGTAAATTTACTAGTTACTTATAAAAGTATTCTGATTACGTAAATCAAAAAAACTTGACACAAGCTGACACAAGGTTTATGTTGTGTACGCAACCAATGAGCTTGCAGCTTGCAGCTATTTAAATGGCTGGTAGCATTCACTTGGGCATTTCGCAGCGTGCTTTCAGAGTTCCTCTGAAACCCTCCACCTTCCCCAGCTCCACCTGTATAGATCTGCTACGGGTTATTTTATGCTATTTGTGCAGCAGCAGTATGTCTTAAATACTCACAACACCATGTGCTTTCGCAGCAGCAAGTTCTGTACTTGTTTGCAGCAGCAGAAACAATAATCTGCAACTACAGCAATAACCAACAGCAGCAGCAATTCAGCAGCAGCAGCGCAGCAGATCTATTCTGCCAAGACCAAATACATTAACATTGTCATATCCATTACCATGCTAAACTTTTTTGAGAGTTGTCATGACAGAACTTCTGTTACTTGTAATGCCTTACACCCAACACTGATTACCAGTGATGGGAATAACAGTGTTATAAATAAACAGCATTACTAACGACATTACTTTAACGAGTAATCGAATGAATTACTATTTACCCCATTACAACGCCGTTACCATTACTGACAATAAAATGCGTTGTTGGTATAATTGAGCTCACTAAAGTGGTTTTCATCCAAGTAGGCTCTCTTGGCCATAGGACCTGCAAAGCTGTTTATCACATCATGTTGCGTCCTTCTTCGGAGGTAAATTCTGGCTTATTCCTCTCAGCGAATGTTCACGTTTGTTTACACAGGGGATGTGGGCATTTACCTACATGTCTGCGCGTCTCAGGTGAATGTTTAAAATGTTTGAACATTTGAAAAGCGGAGCCGTTAGAGACAAGTGGAGCTTGTGTTGGTATCATACAGATTACTTTATCAGAGAAAATTTGTTTTCTACATTACTTAATTGTTTAATATTGGGGCACCCAAGTTATTTTAAATATTTTCAAATTTAAAAAAAGTAACACAATAGTTACTTTACCTGGTAATTAGTTACTTTTATAATGATGCAATTCAGTTACTAACTTTTGTGAAATATTTTGTGAAATAGTAACTGAAAACTTACTTTACTTAGTTACTTAGTAACATGCCCAACACTGCTGATTACATTAATGCATATTGCTACCTGATCTCATGACAAAAACGTACCTGTGGGAAGTTATCTTGCCCAGTATCTCAGCTGGCACAGAATTGGACATAGGATGTGAAATACTTGGGTACAAATCTCTGAAAGAGCTGAAAGATGAGAGATTGAAAAAACATCTAAAATGGTATGCTTGCGATTGCATTTTTACATCATTTTATCATCATTACGATTGCTTTTGTTCATACTATCTGGTAAGTTTAGATTAGTGCAGATGGTACGTTATTTAAAAATGTCACAAAGCATTAGAGTTATAGCGCCACTCAATGGACACTTCAAGTCAGAACTGCGGTGACACGTACAAAACCAACGTCACATAAAACGTACCATATGTACATTCATCTGTTCCGTAGGAAAAAACACTCTTTTAGCACCACTCGAATATGTCACGAAATGGATGTAGCGGTACGGATTTGCGTCTTGCGAATAAGAAAATTTTCGTCATGAGATCAGGTTGGTATATTTAGTTTAGTGTCTTTGATTTGATTCGCCACCTCAAACTTTTTGACATTTACAAGCAATATGAGACCGCCAAAGTAGACCATCCCAATTGGTTTTACTTCTTTAAATCAATCAGAGTGGTGTGTAATAGAACACAACAGAGCAGCATCAAGTTCCTCAAACTGTATATGTTTTGTATATATCTCAGTTTACCTAGTGCACAACACTGCCTGCCAAGCTTAACTGCTGATTGAAAATTCAGTGTTTCAAACAATAAGCTACAGAAAGTGCAGGTGGTGCACTTCTAAAGGTCATCTGGACTCTGGATAGCATATCTCCCATAAAATCAGTTCACAAAGAACATTAAGTCTTGAATTAACAAATCTATCAACTCTTTTTTTCCCCATAGTGAAAAAAAAAAAAAAAAAAAAGATTAGAAAATGTCTCTTTTATTGAAATTGCCACTCTCATGCCAAGGTCTTGTGACTTTTGGATGGAAAATATTACTGTTCATTTAATTCACAGTGGGAAAATACATGAACTCAATAGCCTCTTGTTTATTTACAGCTTTAAGGTTTTAGTGTTTACACTCCCCAACCCCACTAAACAAGACGGACCACAGCCACATTGCCATGCGTCTGGCTCAAGACCTCACAGCCAAAGCCAAAAACGAGTTTCGAGTCTGTGAATAGCCTCTTCATTCTCTCCACTTGTGCAGGGATTTAACATTTTCTGAAAGGACAACCTCTGAAGTGGGAAATTCAGCCTGAACCCTCATCATGCAATGCTAACAGTGTTATTTGTTCATAATGTTTATGAGCAAAACTATCATCTTCTGTTCATTACATTTGCATTTGGCCTAGTAAAACTCTGACAAGAAATTGGTCTACTGAGACTTGTTAATCACCTTTGTTTTCAGATGACAAAGATACAATGTCCAGACTTTCCTTCGGTGGTTATTAATCATAACCAGCAGAACATAATCTTGGAAAAAAAAAGCAAAATGGCTTGATAATGGATAATAAAATAAACTCTTCCCCGAAGGAACAGTTCAAAATATGCTACTGGCCACAAGTCTTCAGACAGTTATTAGTCCCTACAAAATAGTTGAACGTTGGAATGGAAAGATTAATGGATATCTGTAGGGCACGAAAAGGATTGTGCCGTTTCATCCAAACAAAAGAAATTATGCTTATTAATTAGGTTATAATATCATCAATCAGAAATCCACACCCTTTTCTGAGAAAATGTTACATGTGTATATACGTGTTTTTCAAAATATGTCAAACAAGTATATTTAAGCTTTTGGTGCACTGCAGTTATCCAGACAACAGAGACATTTGTAGGCTGGAAGGACAGGATAACATTGACAAATAAGTCCTGGATGACCATTTAGTTTGGCTTTTACTTAGGATAGCTCGTAAATCAAACAACATCAGCCCGTTTATCATAAGGACCTACTTGCATTTGTGAGAAAACCTCCCCAAACATGAACAGTGGCAGTGTGACCTATAATTTATTACAATTGAGCATTTTAACTGAGTTTTGGAAACCTGTAAATGTCTTCAGAGAGCTGTATTGTGAACTACTCAGTGCTACACGCACTGAGAGGATGTGTATTTGTGTAACTGCTTGAACGAAACCAAAATTTTATGCTTCAGCCATTTTAGAGCCTACGTCTTTGTGGCAGCTTGCGTCACTGTGCCACCCGTTCCCCAAGAATAACAGATCTGTTGCATTTCGGGATTGATGTCAATCAGTACCATTGGTTTTATGGTAAATGTTTCATTACTAAAATGATTTTAGCAGCTATAAGTGCTTGCTGATTAGCTACAAAGAAGATCATGTCTATAGACCTGCTTTATATTATCTAATTCTACTTTGAAAAGCAGTAGTAAACCTTCAGATTCAGCTGTTTTGAGTATCATTACAGTATGAATCACCAGTACAAGGCAATATAACATATTGGATAAATAGTTCACTATGTCTAAATGGCATTTAACAAAATATAACTTTTTAAAGTCATTGTTCGGTATCTTGAAAATTCAATTTACCCCATGATTTACTCACTCTCAAGCCATCCTAGTTGTATATGACTTTCTTCTGTCAGACGAATATAATTTGAGTTAAAAAATGTACTGGCTCTTCCTAACTTTATAATGGTAGTGAATGGGGGTTGAGATTTTGAAGTCCAATAAAGTGCATCCATCCATCCTAAAAATGTAGGGTTAATAAAGGCCTTCTGAAGCAAATCAATGCATCTTTGTAAGAAAAATATCTATATTTAAAACTTTATAAACCGTAGTCTCTAGCTTTCGCTTTTGAGATTTTGAAATCCAATAAAGTGCATCCATCCATCCTAAAAAAGTAGGTTTAAAAAAGGCCTTCTGAAGCAAATCAATGCATCTTTGTAAGAAAAATATCTATATTTAAAACTTTATAAACCGTAATCTCTAGCTTTCGCTTTTGAGATTTTGAAGTCCAATAAAGTGCATCCATCCATCCTAAAAAAGTAGGGTTAATAAAGGCCTTCTGAAGCAAATCATTGCATCTTTGTAAGAAAAATATCTATATTTAAAACTTTATAAACCGCAATCTCTAGCTTTCGCTTACAATGGTACAAGAGAGTGGCTTCCAGCGGATGAATTAGGATGCAGGCGTATATGCTATAGGCGAATATGCTGATCTCATGAGAACCAAGTTTTGTTTACAGCAAAGAAAAAACAGTCTACTCTTGGCTTATATCGAAATCTTCCAACATTTTTCTTCTAAAATCCTTCTAATTCATGACTAGTGTTTTGTTTTGCTCTGTTCTCTGTGGAACCATGTGGAGTACTTTTATGGTGGATGGATGGAACTTTTTTTGGCTTCAAATTTCAACACCCATTCACTGCTATTATAAAGCTTGGGAGAGCCAGGACATTTTTTAATTTGGCTCTGATCGTATTCGTGTGAAAGAAAAAAGCTATATACAGTTGAAGTCAAAAGTTTACATACACCTTGCAGAATCTGCAAAATGTTAATTATTTTTCCAAAATAAGAAGGATCACACTGACCAGAATAAGATACTTCACATAAAGACATTTACATATAGTCTACAAGAGAAAATATTAAAAATAAAAATTATAAATTATTATTTATAATAATATTATATTAATAATAATAATATATTAATTATTAATTATAAAAATGACCCCTTTCAAAAGTTTACATACAATTGATTCTTAAAACTGTGTTACCTGAATGACCCACAGCTGTTTTCCTTTGTGGTCCATCTTGTTTAAAAAGTTAACCCTTTCCAACAATGACTGTATGATTTTGAGATCCATCTTTTCACACTGAGGACAACTGAGGGACTCATATGCAACTATTACAGAAGGTTGAAATGCACTGATAATCAAGAAAGAAAACATGATGCATTAAGAGCCGGGGGTGAAAACTTTTGGAATTTGAAGATTAGGGTCCATTTTAACTTAATTTGTCTTCTGGGGAACATGTAATAATCTTCTGTAGCTTCTGACGGGCAGTACTAAATGAAAAAATTATGATATTTAGGCAAAATCATACAGTCATTGTTGGAAAGGGTTCAAATACACAACAATGCTGAAAACATTTGTGGGCCCTGAAAGATTTTTTGAAAAACAGGTTAGACAAGTCTCATGAATAACTATCACTAAACAAACAAAAAAAACGCTTATTAAGAATTAAGTGTATGTAAACTTTTGAACGGGATCATTTTTATAAATTCACCTATTATTTTCTTTTATGGACTATATGTAAATGTCTTTTATGTGAAATATCTTATTCAGGTCAGTACTAAATAAAAAATAACATGCATTTTAAGGACATGCATAGGAAATGTTACTTGAGCACCAAATCAGCATATTAAAATGACTTCTGAACGATCATGTGACACTGAAGACTGAAGTAATGGCTGTTTAAAATTCAGCTTTGCCATCACAGGAATAAATTACATTTGAAAATATTTAAAACAGTTGTTTTAAATTGTAATAATATTGCACAATGTCACTGTTTTCTGCATTTTTGATCAAATAAATGCAAACTTGTTGAGCATAAGAGACTTTTTTTCAAAAACACTTGAAAACTTATGTTTGCTACCCTTTTGGGGCCACAACTGGTTTTCTCATCATGTGTAGCTGGAGGGGCTCCCCGTGGGGTGAGAACTAGCCTCATAAGTACGCCTTGGACAAAACAACTTTTCTTTTTTTTTTATAAATGACTTTACCATAGCCACAAGATGATGCCCATGCTGGAGACAAATAACTTCAAAAAGTGAGCATATGCAGTGTATACATTCATAATAATGTTTATCGGATAATCTCCGTCATTTACCCCACAGCTGTTAGTCGCTCACGTCAAACTGATGAAAGTGGTCTTGAATGAATGGAATGTTTTTTTGGGAGGTTAATAGAACGTTCTTTCAGCGTTTTACGTCACTACCACCCACAGTTTTCCTCAACATATGGACGGGTAACATGACTATGTTTCCCTGTCTGCCTCTTGATGACAAGGGTCAATTCAATGACACACACTTCTTAAAAATCACATGACTAGACTCTCGACAATGGCGTAGCCTTGCAATAACAACACTGGACAAAAAATGTTAGGTCTCATTCGCTGACCAGACAAGGTAAAAGTTTGATTTGGAAAGATGGGAAACTAATCGTCGATCTGGAAGGATTCACAATGTGCTACATAAGCAGTTGTACAGTAGACATACTTTTCAAATTGACTTCTTTTCAAATTGGCTTGAGTAGGACACCATATTGGTATTTTATCATGGCTAAAGACTGACCTTTCTGTATTTCAGATGGGCCCTAACATTCTTTCTCCGTTCCTGTCAGTGAAAGTAGACTAATGGATGTGCGCTCTATGCGCGATAAAATCGCAAGCCAAATTTTGGAAATATCCAGTATTAAGAAATATGAAACGATCCGAGTATACATAAATCCTCCCATACTACTCAATTTCAGTTGTTAATTGTGGGAAAAGAAAAGTAAGCTTTATTGGATAATCTGTTTTACATATGATATCCATTGCTGTTAGAAGTAAAGCAGTCCTGCTGAGCAGATCATCAAACAAGCACAAGTCTCCATTACCAGGTGCCAGTACAAATAAAGACTTGTCAGGCAGTATAGCCTATGTTAAATGCCACTAGGGTTGTAGAAGCAAGTTCTTATGCATTTATCTCAGAGCTAAAGCAGAGCTGCATTACCTTTGGTTTTCAAAATCCTGATAGTTTGAGTATACTTGACTGAATTTATGCTTCTCATGATGATACAAATCACGCTTACATACTTTAAATAAGTTTGAATGACAATATAAACTGCCTATAAATAAGTTATTTTAAATTATTTTCACTGGGGAAGTCCATTAATATGGTTTAAAGTCATCCAGGTTAAATACCTCATTAATATTTTTCAGAGCTTTGGTGAGGCTAAAATATATAATAGTTTTGTTTTGGCCATGGTTTCCAAACTTTCATTTGTGTTATTTTTCACAGTTTGTTGTTACTTCTTAGTTAGTTAATCGATTAGTTCACTTCCAGAATTAAAATTTACTCATCCTATGTCATGTACATGTCTTTCTTTCTTCAGTCGAAAAGCAAGTAAGGTTTTTGAGGAAAACATTCCAGGATTTTTCTCTATATAGTCGACAATGGTTCCTACGATGCATTAAAGGAGTAGTTCACTTTCAGAACAAAAATTTACAGATAATGTTCTCGCCCCCTTGTCATCCAAGATGTTGATGTCTTTCTTTCTTCAGTCGTAAAGAAATTATGCTTTTTGAGGAAAACATTTCAGGATTTCTCTCCATATAATGGACTTCTATGGTGCCCCCGAGTTTGAACTTCCAAAATGCAGTTTAAATGCAGCTTCAAAGGGCTCTAAATGATCCCAGCTGAGGAACACGGGTCTTATTTAGCAAAACAGTTATTTTCACACAGAGCACAGTGCACACAGAGCTAGACAAGACAAGCATTTGAGGTTAAAAAGTATATAAATTGTAATTTTTTTTAGAAAATAACTGATCATTTTGCTAGATAAGACCCTTCTTTCCTTGGCTGTGATTGTTTTGAGCAATTTGAAGCTGCATCTTGGAAGTTCAAACTCGGGGGCACCATAGAAGTCCATTATATGAAGAGAAATCCTGAAATGTTTTCCTCAAAAAACAATTATCTTATTTTGCCTAAATATCTTTTTTTTTTTCATTTAGTGCGGCCCTTGAGAAGCTACAGAAGATATTTACATGTTTTCCAGAAGACAAAATAAGTTAAATTTACCCTGATCTTCAAATTTCAAAAGTTTTCACCCCCTGGCTCTTAATGCATAGTTTTTCCTTCTGAAGCATCAGTGAGCGTTTGAACCTTCTGTAACTGCCTGCTGTTCTTCAGAAAAACCCTTTCCAAAAATGACTGTATAATTTTGAGATCCATCTTTTCACACTGAGGACAACTGAGGGACTCATATGCAACTATTACAGAAGGTTCAAACACTTACTGATGCTCCAGAAGGAAAAACAATGCATTAAGGGTGAAAACTTTTGGAATTTGAAGATCAGGGTAAATTTAACTTATTTTTTCTTCTTGGGAACATGTAAGTATCTTCTGTAACTTCTGTAGGGCAGTACTAAATGAAATCTTATCTTAATTCTGTTCAAAAGTTTACACCCCCAGCTCTTAATGCATAGTTTCTCATTCTGAAGCATCAGTAAGTGTTTGAACCTTCTGTAATAGTTGCATAGGAGTCCCTCAGTTGTCCTCAGTGTGGAAAGATGTATCTCAAAACCATACAGTCAATGCTGGAAAGGGTTCAAATACACAAAAATGCCGAAAAACCAAAGAATTTGTGGGACCTGAAGGATTTTTCCTTCAGCAGGCAGTTTAACTGTTCAGGACAAGGGACTCATGAACAACTATCAGTAAAAAAAAAAAAAAAAAAAAAAAACAGCTGTGGATAATTTAGGTAACACAGTATTTGGAATCAAGTGTACGAAAACTTTTGAACAGGGTCGTTTTTATAAATTCAACTATTATTTTCTCTTGTGGACTATAGGTAAACGTCTTTTATGTGAAATTTCTTATTCAGGTCAGTACTAAATAAATAATAACATGCATTTTGATAAAACATTTAACATTTGCAGATTCTGAAGTGGTATGTAAACTTTTGGCTTAAACTGTATATAGTAGGGTTTCCACTTCCAGGCCAACTTGTGGTCAACAGGTTTGTATGAATGTATGTTTTCATCATCTTTTTCCCATATGAAGTGAATAAGAGGGTTTTTCCAACTGTGAGAAAAGAATGTGTCGTCCTCCTCAATGTAAAACTAATAAAAGGAAATTATAAATGAGAGAAACGCCTAACAGCAGTCTTTTCACAATGGCAAGTTATCAAAAAAAAAAGGAGCGAGAAAATTTGTCATACCAGCATTGTGAATTCAAATGATTTAAGCAGTTATTTTTAAAAGGAAATTCTTCAAAAACTATGCAGTGGATTAGAGTTTTCCAACCTATACGCCAACGTCATGTGCCATTTTCAACAAGACATGCTTTATAAAGAGATCAGTGGTATATGTGATATATTGCACGTTCAGCTAAACATCGCACTAAAATGGTGTTTTTATGTTAAATTTATATGCGTGGATCACAACCTGGAAATCTGCAAAACAATGGCAAAGACAAATATCATAGGTGCCATTACAACATGAAGTACTATGACAACCATGTGCCGTCTGTCTTTTTAGTCTTTTTATACAACTTACAGGTGCACAAATTCATTCTTTCCACTTTCCCTTTGTCTTGTTAGTATTCTCGTAGCTTTATAAAATTAAGGTTGAACCATTGATGGACTATTTTAACAGTGTCCTTACTGCCTTTCTGGGCCTTGAATGTTTCAGTTGCATTGCTGTCTATGCAGGGTCAGAAAGCTCTTGGATTTCATCATAAAAACTTAATTTGTGTTCTGAAGATAAACAAAGGTCTTGTGGGTTTGGAACGACATGAGGGTGAGTAATTAATGAGAGAATTTTCATTGACAGAGCTGTCACTTTAAGGCTTTCTATGATAAATTAACCATCACCGATAAATCCTTTTAACTCCCACTATAAATGATAAATGATGTAGCTGCTGATGCAATAACTACAGACACTTGCTGTTCGTGAAATCTCTTTGTGACGTACGTCCTTTTCTGAGTTTGTTTATTTAGTGACTAAAGGTTTCAAGAAACGGTTTTGTTCGTCATTACAGTTGGTCATCAAAATGTGAACGCTCATACAACAAATCACAAGTCAGAAAGTGTTCAGTCAGAGCAGAGGTTTCCCAAACTATGACGGAGTTCTCTTATCTTTGTTAACTAATGAAATGTTTTGCTTTACTACTATTTTTACCATGTTTGGAGCTTTGGAGTCTGCTTTTCCTGGCTCCAAAACCAAGTTACTACAGTTACTGAGGTTTATTTGACGATGGGAATGAGTTCAGAGAGATCTCTCCCCAGACTGTTCTGTTTGTGTTAATGTCATTGAGGGAAATGGTTTCTCCAGTGCATTTGCAGGGATGTTAGGTAGATTTTCTCTCAGGTACCCTTGTTGGAATCCTTAATGCATATACAGTTGAAGTCAAAAGTTTACATACACCTTTCAGGATCTGCAAAGTGTTAATTATTTTACTAAAATAAGAGGGGTCGTACAAAATGACACGATGCATTAAGAGCGGGAGGGTGAAAACTTTTTGAATTGGAAGATCATGGTAAATTTAATTTATTTTGTCTTGTGGGGAACATGTAAGTATCTTCTAAAGGGCAGTACTAAATAATAAAATATGATATTTAGGCGAAATAAGAAAAATGTACACATCCTCATTCCGTTCAAATGTTTTCACCCCCTGGCTCCTAATGCGTTGTTTGTCCTTCAGGAGCATCAGTGAGTGTTTGAACCTTCTGTAATAGTTGCATATGAGTCCCTCAGTTGTCCTCAGTGTGAAAATATAGATCCCAAAATTATACAGTTATTGTTGGAAAGGGTTCAAATACACAAAAATGCTGAAAAACGAAAAGAACGAAAAGAATTTCTGGGACCTGAAGGATGTTTCTGGAGAACAGCAGGCAGTTTAACTGTTCAGGACAAACAAGGGACTCATGAAAAATTATCACTAAACAAAAACAAAACATTGTCATAACATACAGTACAGTTCTATGACAAAACAAAACATTACCTGTATTTATTTTAGCATGGTACCATCTGGACTCACTACGGTAGTGTGTGATGTTCAGGGTCATAGGTCAGCTAAAGGTTTGTCATTCTAACAGCACAAAGGGATACCTCAGGGTCACGGCTTTCTGGGAGGGTGAAAAAACAGCACAAGGAATAAAAGGTAACCTAACAGAGACAACTTCATCAACATTTACATTTATGTTGATTAAACTTTGAAATATATTATGCTACGTATGCATCCTACATCATCCTCTGGAACGTTACTCTCTCGTGACTGTGCTCATGACAGTTAGAAGAAGCTAGATTAAGGTTTATACATTTTTAAACATTAATAGTTTTCTTACACAAATCCATCACTTTGCTTCAGAAGGCCCTTATTAACCCCCTCGAGCTGTGTGGAGTACTTTTTATGATGGATGGATGCACTTTATTGGACTTTAAAATCTCAACAGCCATTCACTGCTATAATAAAACTGGGAAGATCCAGGACATTTTTTAATATAACTCCAATTATATCCGTCTGAAACAAGAAAGTCATACACCTAGGATAGCTTAAGGGTAGGTAAATAATGAGGTAATTTTAATTTTTGGGTGGACTATCCCTTTGAGACCTCATGATTTGCAATTGATTTATTGATTGAACTTTTTTTTTCAATACTTCTTTGCGTAAATTTATAATTAACATTTCATATACAGTGGTGTGAAAAAGTGTTGGCCCCCTTCCTGATTTTTAATTTTTTTGCATGCTTGTCACACTTTAATGTTTCAGATCATCAAACAAATTTTAAAATTAATCAAAGATAACATAACATGCAGTTTTTGAATCACGCATCACACAACATGCAGTTTTTGAATGAAGTTTTTTATTATGAAGGGAAAACAAAATCCAAACCCACATGGCCCTGTGTGAAAAAGTGTTTGTCCCCTAAACTTAATAACTGGTTGGGCCACCCTTAGCAGCAACAACTGCAATCAAGCGCTTGCGATAACTTGCAATGAGTCTGTTACAACGCTGTGCAGGAATTTTGGCCCACTCATCTTGGCAGAATTGTTGTAATTCAGCCACATTGGAGGGTTTTCGAGCATGAACCGCCTTTTTAAGGTCATGCCACAGCATCTCAATAGGATTCAGGTCAGGACTTTGAATAGGCCACTCCAAAGTCTTCATTTTGTTTTTCTTCAGCCATTCAGAGGTGGATTTGCTGGTGTGTTTTGGATCATTGTCCGGCTGCAGAACCCAAGTTCGCTTTAGCTTGAGGTCATGAACAGAACAGAATTCATGGTTCCATTTATCACAGCAAGTCTTCCAGGTCCAGAAGCAGCAAAACAGCCCCAGACCATCACACTACCACCACCATATTTTACTGTTGGTATGATGTTCTTTTTCTGAAATGCTGTGTTACTTTTACGCCAGATGTAATGAGACACACACCTTCCAAAAAGTTCAACTTTTGTCTCGTCAGTTCACAGAGTATTTTCCCAAAAGTCTTGGGGATCATCAAGATGTGTTCTGGCAAAACTGAGACGAGCCTTTATGTTCTTTTTGCTCAGCAGTGGTTTTCGTCTTGGAACTCTGGCATGCAGGCCATTTTTGCCCAGTCTCTTTCTTATGGTGGACTCATGAATACTAACCTAAACTGAGGCAAGAGAGGCCTGCAGTTCTTTAGATGTTGTTGTGGGGTCTTTTGTGAACTCTTGGATGAGTCGTTGCTGCGCTCTTGGGGTAATTTTGGTCGGCCGGCCACTCCTGGGAAGGTTCACCACTGTTCCATGTTTTCACTATTTGTGGATAATGGCTTTCACTCTGGCTCGCTGGAGTCCCAAAGCTTTAGAAATGGCTTTATAACCTTTTCCAGGCATTATCTGAAATCATTGTCTGTATGACAGAATTATGATTGTCAGATAAATGCTGATAAATTGAAACTGCTGAAGAAATACAATGTGAGGTTTGCACCAGCGACCACATGGCTACTATTTGTGGAAAGTCACGTGAAGTGAAGAGGTGAAAAGATGAGCCCAGCAAGCCACTGAAAGCTCGCTGGCAGAAGTTCCCTTCCGGGAACTCTACACTGCGTCCTGAGACACTTTGGGGAACGCCATTGGCGGGCCGCACTCTGAGTCATGTCCAACGTCCAAAGAGAAACGGGAGTGACGTCACAGGCGCGGTGACGTCATCGACCAGGAAGTATATAAGCACGTGCGTTTGAAGCTGGCGTCAGCTTTTGTCAATCAGCGAGAGCGCTCTGTGTCTTTGTCTGTCTGGTTATTACTGCTGTTTTTTCGTGCCAAATTGCACCACTTTTATTTGAGCAGTATGCCAAAAGGGGGAAAACGATCTTTTAAAGCAAAAAGAGCGGTTGAGCAGCCACATAGAAAATGTGTCCCTCCCTGCCAACGTTTCATTGTTGGTGGGGACACACACGATCTATGTGTAGTCTGCTTGGGAGCGGAGCATGCTAGGTCAGCCCTTGAGGGGGTTGGCTGCCCGCAGTGCGAGCGAATGCCGCTGCGGTTGCTCCGTTCCCGGAAAGCCCTCTTTGAGGAGGGGGCTTTCACTAGCGTTCCCCGTGGGTCTGGCCCCGCTTCCGCTGAGGCGGAGCGGCAGCTGCACTCATGGGGTTCGCAGGTAGATCTGCTGGAGGGAGTTGAGACGGGTGATCCCCTATCTCTCTCCTCACCCAGCGGATCGTATGACCTCCTCTTGGATGAGGAAGCCCGCACTGCGGTTCCTTCCCTCCAAGAGGAGGAGTCAGCGCTCCTTCTGTCTTCCTCCGAGGAGGTTGATGTTGAGAGCGTTGACACCCCACAACCGCCCCCCCATTCACCCCAATACGAGGAGCTAGTGGAGGTGCTGACTAGCGCGGTGGCCAAGCTTAACATCAGTTGGCCACCAGCACAACATCATGAACCGCAGGGAAGCAGGCTCGACGAGCGCTTCCTGCGGGCAAAGCCAGCACCTCCCAAACGGAGCCTTCCTTTTTTCCCCGATCTCCACAAAGAGATCAGGAGATCGTGGGAAAAACCGTATTCCTCGCGTTTCTTCTCCCCCGCCTCTGATTACTACGGTAATGTGGGGGGGATGGAGGAGTACGGTTACAGGGCGATGCCCCAGGTCGAGCAGACACTAGCGAGCTATCTGTCTCCCGGCCTGGCATCGTCCCTGAAGGCTCCGTCCTTACCCACCAGGCCACTAAAGATCACGTCTGGTCTGATGGGTAAGGCATATGCGGCAGCAGGTCAGGCTGGTGGTTGCCTACACACCATGTCTGTGCTCCAGGCATACCAGGCCGACCTGCTGAAGGAGTTTAGTGACGGTGAGGAAGTGAGCGTCACAGAGATGCGCAGGACCGCAGACCTGGCGCTCCGCGCCACCAAGGAGACCGCCCGTGCTATTGGGCGGTCTATGGCAGCCTTGGTGGCCGCGGAGAGGCATCTCTGGTTGACCCTGTCCGACATGAAGGAGAAGGACAGGGTCACGCTCCTGGACGCCCCCCTGCAGCCCTTTGGCCTCTTTGGTGACTCTGTGGACACTGTTGTCACCAGACACCAGGAGGCCCGCAGGCAGGCAGCGGCGTTCCAGCGGTTTCTTCCTCGCCGCACTTACTCCTCTGGGGCTGCTGGACGGGAGCAGCCCCAGCCGCAAGCTAGCTCCTCGCACCGGGATGCACAGAAAAGGAGTGTTGCTACCCGCACCCCTCCGGCTAGACCTAGAGGGCGGGCTCAGCAACACTCCAAGCCGGGGTCCTCTAAGACTAGGCCGGACCTGAGGGTCGTCCTACAGTCTAAGAGGGCCTCGGCTAAACGGCCCTGATGGTCGTGGCCCAGGGCCAATGAGGGCAGCCCCTCTCGAAGACTTAGGTGCTTCACCGCCTCTGAGGAGTACGGTGACCACCTCTCTTCGGGGCCCTCAGGAGATTCGTCAGCTAACCCTGCCGGTGTTACAGGGCGCGGCAGTCTCCCGCGAACATCATTCTCTGGTCCTTCCGCCCGGAAACGTAGCGGAACCAGAGAGTTCGCCACCCCCACGGGGGTCTCTAGAGCGCTCACTTCAGGTGCATCCTGCCAGTTCGCTGCTACAGGTCACCAAGTTAGCTCCTCTAATAAATCCAGAGACCAGTCTCGAGAGGCTGGTTCCCTTAGTAGAATTTCTGGCAGCGTGGAAACTACTGCCAAATATTTCTATGTGGGTCCTGCGTACTGTAGAGAAAGGTTATTGCATTCAATTCGGCGCCAAGCCGCCGCCTTTCAGCGGGGTATTTCCTACTCTGGTAGGCCCCGAGCAGGCTCTGGTATTGGAACAGGAAGTGAATACTCTCCTGAGGAAGGAGGCCATCGAGGTGGTCCCTCCTCAACACAGAGAATCCGGGTTCTACAGCCGGTACTTCATTGTTCCCAAGAAGGATGGGGGCCTGCGGCCCATTTTAGATCTCAGACAGCTAAACCTCTCAGTAAGAAAACTGAAGTTCAAAATGTTGACTGTCAGACAGGTCGTGTCTCAAATCAGGTCCGAGGACTGGTTTGTCACGATAGATCTGAAAGACGCATACTTTCACGTCTCCATCCTTCCTCAACACCGGAAGTTTCTCAGGTTCGCTTTCAGGGGCAAAGCTTACCAGTACAGAGTTCTTCCGTTCGGCCTAGCGCTCTCTCCCCGAACTTTCACGAAGTGTGTGGATGCTGCTCTGGCTCCTCTGCGACTCCAGGGCATCCGCATACTCAACTACATAGACGACTGGCTCATCCTAGCCAGTTCAGAACAGTTAGCGGCTCAACATCGAGATGTTGTTCTTGCTCACATGAAAAAGCTGGGGTTGAGACTCAACGCCAAGAAAAGTGTGCTGTCTCCATTACAGAGAACCACTTATCTAGGTGTAATCTGGGATTCGACCACGATGCAGGCACGATTGTCACCTGCTCGGATCGAGTCGATCCTTACTGCAGCAAATGCGGTCAAGCTAGGCCTGCTACTCACTGTCAAACAGTTCCAAGTACTGTTAGGTCTTATGGCAGCTGCATCCAACGTGATACCTCTTGGACTGCTGCACATGAGACCACTGCAGTGGTGGCTCAAAACCAAAGGGTTTTCCCCGAGGGGGAACCCATTCCGCAAGATCAAGGTCACGCGGCGCTGCCTACGTGCCTTAGTCATGTGGAAAAAGCCCTGGTTCCTATTACAAGGACCAGCGCTGGGAGCTCCTTGCCGCCGCGTCACGCTAGCGACAGATGCATCCCTCACCGGGTGGGGAGCGGTCATGAGTGGCCGCTCCGCCCAAGGCCTATGGAACGACCGGCATCACTCTTGGCACATAAATTGCCTAGAAATGCTGGCAGTGTTCCTGGCTCTGAAGCATTTCCTTCCAGACCTAAGAAACCGTCACGTGCTGGTCCGCACAGACAACACTGCGGTGGTCTACTACATAAACCACCAGGGAGGTCTGCGTTCACGCCCCTTATACAAGCTGGCGTGCCAGATCATCCTGTGGTCACAAGGGAAGCTTCTCTCATTGAGAGCAGTTCACATTCCTGGACGTCTCAATGTGGGAGCAGACGTCCTGTCGAGGCAGGGGCTGAGGCCCGGGGAATGGATGCTTCACCCTCAGGTGGTGAAGCAGATATGGAGAGTCTTTGGTCAAGCCCAGGTGGACCTCTTTGCGACTCAGGAGACATCGCAATGTCCCCTTTGGTACTCTCTAGTTCCTCCAGCTCCTCTCGGACTGGATGCCATGGTACAGACGTGGCCGAGGCTTCGTCTGTACGCTTTTCCCCCGATCGCTCTGCTCCCGGGAGTTCTGGAAAGAGTGCGCCGGTACGGAGTACGGCTGCTGCTAGTAGCCCCGTACTGGCCGGCCCGAGTATGGTTCTCGGATATAATCGCCCTCCTCGACGGCTCTCCATGGGAGATTCCTGTCAGGAGCGACCTTCTTTCTCAGGCTGGGGGCGCAATATGCCACCCCCACCCAGAGAAGTGGAAGTTATGGGTGTGGCCCCTGAGGGGGCACAACTCATAGAAGCTGGTCTCTCAACCGAGGTTGTTGAGACCATCCTTCAATCCAGAGCTCCCTCTACGAGGAAACTTTATGGCCTAAAGTGGAACCTGTTTGCGTCATGGTGTCATGAACGCCGCTTAGACCCAGTCCACTGCCCGGTTGGTACAGTGCTGGAGTTCCTGCAAACTCGTTTGTCCGCTGGGTTAGCTCACTCCACCTTGAAGGTGTACGTGGCGGCTATATCGGCTTACCACGCCCTTCATGGCGGCCTTTCAGTGGGCAAGAACCCCCTGGTCTCACGTTTCCTCCGCGGTGCACTCAGGCTGAGGCCTCGTGCAAGACCGAAAGTTCCTACATGGGACTTAGCTGTGGTGTTGGAGGCGCTGTGTAAACCTCCCTTCGAGCCTCTAGAGGAGGCCTCCGATCGGATGCTTACCCTAAAGACAGCATTGCTGCTGGCGCTAACGTCTCTCAAGAGAGTCGGGGACCTGCAGGCCCTTTCAGTGGCCCCTTCTTACATTGACTTTGCCTCAGGGTTGGCCAAAGCATTCCTTTACCCACGAGCTGGGTACGTACCTAAGCGTTTTACCCTCCTCCATTCGTGGAGCACGACCAGAGGAAGTATAACTTAATGTGTCCAGTAAGAGCACTAGACACTTATGTCCACAGAGCTGCCCTGTGGCGTAAATCAGAGCAACTTTTGGTCTGTTACGGCCCCCCTAAGAGGGGGTGCCCGGCTTCCAAGCCTACTATCAGTAAGTGGATCATTGATGCCATCTCTACTGCCTACGAGTCCTCTGGTCTCCCATCCCCGTTGGGAGTCAAGGCTCACTCAACTAGAGGCATTGCAGCCTCTAAAGCTCTGATGGCAGGTGTCCCGATCCAGGACATCTGCAGTGCGGCGGGTTGGTCCTCACCTCTAACGTTCGTCAGGTTCTACGAACTAGACCTCAGAGTCACTCCTGGCTCAGTCGTCCTTCAGCCCTAGCATTGCTAGGCCTAGAGGTGCTTAGGCGCTTTCCTCTACGGAGGAAAAGGATTTCTACCCTCTCGACCTGGCAGTCCTCCAGGCGAGAGGTGTGATATCCGGCCTCGCGTGCCCGAGGGCCGAGGCCTGTGTTCCTCTTGTCTGGTGGTTGATCACAGACAGAGATGTTTTCTAGTGTCCTGGCGGTCCACCAGGCACTTCTTGTGTCCCTCTTGTTCTGGCCGTAGCGCAGACAAAGGTCTACCACTTCTCCTCGTGTGCCCGAGGGCCGAGGAGCCTTTTCTCCCCCTGCACTGGTCTTGTGACAGGCAGCGGTTGAGAACCCTAGCCTCGTGTGCCTGAGGGCCGAGGCTCATTTATCCCTCTTGTCTGGTGGTTGATCACAGACAGAGATGTATTCCAGTGTCCTGGCACGTTCACCAGGCACTTCTTGTGTCCCTCTTGTTCTGGCCGTGGCGCAGACAAAGGACTACCATTTCTCCTCGTGTGCCCAAGGGCCGAGGAGCCTTTTCTCCCCCTGCACTGGTCTTGTGACAGGCAGCGGTTGAGAACCCTAGCCTCGTGTGCCTGAGGGCCGAGGCTCATTTATCCCTCTTGTCTGGTGGTGGATCACAGACAGAGATGTATTCCAGTGTCCTGGCACGTTCACCAGGCACTTCTTGTGTCCCTCTTGTTCTGGCCGTAGCGCAGACAAAGGACTACCATTTCTCCTCGTGTGCCTGAGGGCCGAGGCTCATTTATCCCTCTTGTCTGGTGGTTGTTCACAGACAGAGATGCATTATCACTCGCGTCCTGGCAAGATCACCAGGCGGAGTTTCCATAGTGTCTCATCAGGTAAGTATTCCAGACACTGGATTATGCTAACCTCGTGTGCCCGAGGGCCGAGGTACATTCTCTCCCTCTTGTCTGGTGGGCTCCACAGACAGAGATGTATTATCACTCATGTCCTGGCAAGTTTCCCAGGCTGAAGTGTACCAAGACACAACTTTTCCACTCTTGGTCTAGCAGACAAAAACTGCGCAGGGCCTTGGAAATTATGGGGGCGTTGATACCTCGTTCCCCAAAGTGTCTCAGGACGCAGTGTAGAGTTCCCGGAAGGGAACGTCTCAGGTTACGTATGTAACCCTGGTTCCCTGAGGGAACGAGACACTGCGTCTCGGACCATAATTCCCGCATCCCTGCTGCGCTCGCTTCATTCCTATAAGCCGACGCCAGCTTCAAACGCACGTGCTTATATACTTCCTGGTCGATGACGTCACCGCGCCTGTGACGTCACTCCCGTTTCTCTTTGGACGTTGGACATGACTCAGAGTGCGGCCCGCCAATGGCGTTCCCCAAAGTGTCTCAGGACGCAGTGTCTCGTTCCCTCAGGGAACCAGGGTTACATACGTAACCTGAGACGTTTTCAGTACTGTGACGCACTATTGATTTTCAGTCGAATGTAATGAAAAATGAATCTTCTGGTTAAGTGCTTTGGCGAGACCCAAACACCATGCAGATGTGGTAAAACATATAGTCATGGTTTTACTCTTCAGGGTGTTGGAAGTCAAAACTTATCTGGGGTTGTAACTCCTAGACGCACCTTGTATAAATTCATAAACAGAGCTAAAAGTACTTTACATTTTCCAGCCACTTTATTTCCAGGAAACAAGCATATGTCTATGTTACGCAAAAAATGGCTTGCTATGGGAATGAAAGCCAAAGGAAAAATGGTGGGCGAAGCTGACCAATAGTAGAGCCGCAGTCAAAACAAAGACTGAGGTGATGCAGATTTGTGCGTCTGCTGAGTCCAAGCACTAAAAAGTTGGATCCTAACAGCACAACGTCTAACCAGTTATACTTTACGGTGTCCGGTGACGTATTTTGCACCTGGAGTTGCTACGTTTGTTTGGTCTTCCCAACGCAGCATTGCTGAAACAGCAGAGTAGAAAATAAAACAATAAATCAATCCAGAAACATCAAAGAGTAATCCTAGTATGTAATAATTGTGATAAGGCAGTGTTTTTAAAACACTCATGACTGTTTAAATTAAGCTTTAAGTTAAGGAGAGATGTGATTTCCTAAAGGCTCAAACAGACAGTTTCCTTCTAAAGAACAAGCTTTTTATCATCATGTGAGATCAACGTTTGGTACACAGTGATAGGAATAAAACAACATTCTCATGGTCATCTTTGGGTGAACTAGCTGGGTTTCCAGCCAAGTTTTCATTGTCTCATTAAACAAGACAGTATCACGGCTTACTGTATGATTTGTTTGAAATTAGAGAAAGACCTCAAAGCGAACCACCCTATTTGATATCTGATAAAAGCTGATACGCCCTCGCAGAAAGCTTTTTCTAAATCAAGACCTGCTGAGCACGTGCATGCAGCTGGGCCAGAGGGCCGAGCGTGAAAACCGGGAGTGTGATACTTTTTGTTTTTGGAGACAATGAGGTCATGCGGCACAGTTTCACTTAGAGTGATGGGTGACAGATTTAAAGACACTGAAATCGTTAAATTGTAATGGATTCTTTGTTGAATAAGCCAAACAAAAGCACAGAAATTATGATGGATTTTCAATCACCAGCAGTGCTGCCAACATGCCTTTAAAAGCCTCTGAATAGAAAAGGCCAAAATGGTCAATTAAGGGGACACAGAGTAACCCTGGAAATCTTTCATTACCAGCTTTAAGCGCTTAGATCAACCTCTTTTTGAAGGATTGAGTACAATTTATCATTAAACCCTGTATTGTATAGTTTCTTTGGCTCTGTTTTGGTACTTTGGAAGTTGCATCGAGAACTTTTTGTATATTTTTTCATTGAAGCTATTAGTTACAAACAATACTGGGACTCTTTATGACGATACAAGGAGATGTCATCCTTTCTGTTGAAAATGATATAAAACATGCCCATTTCCATCACATTTTGATCAAGTGAATCATGTTCATCATGCATGCTTTGTGAAGAAAT
This sequence comes from Garra rufa, assembly GCF_049309525.1. Lineage (NCBI taxonomy): Eukaryota > Metazoa > Chordata > Actinopteri > Cypriniformes > Cyprinidae > Garra > Garra rufa. The sequence continues at coordinate 16,153,401 of NC_133384.1, forward strand.
TGTTGAATAAAGTCGTTATTGTTATATATTCTTGTAGCTTCATAAAATTACGGTTGAACCACAGATGTTACATGGACTATTTTATCAATGTCCTTGCTACCTTTCTTCATCAAAAATATCTACATTTTTGTTTTTAAAGACGAATGAAATTCTTACGGGTTTGGAACAACATGAGGGTGAGAAATGAATGACAGAATTAAAATTTTTGGTGAGCTATCCCTTTAACTCATCCATTTGTCCTGTTGTCGAAAGTAAAACAAACTCATGGAGTAGCTTATGTCAGAATTAGAACGGAGCATTTATCTATGATGCTAGGTATTGCTCTTTTGTTTTTTTGACGCAACATAGATTTTCACTATTTGGTGGACTGTATTTACAGTTGAGGTCAAAAGTTTACATACACCTTACAGAATCTGAAAATGTTAATTATTTTATCAAAATAAGAGGGATCATACAATATGCATGTTATTTTATATTTAGTACTGACCTGAATAAGATCTTTCACATAAAAGACGCTTACACATAGTCCACTAGAGAAAATAATAGTTGAATTTATAAAAGTGACCCAGTTTAAAATTTTACCTCCGCTTGATTTGTAATACTGTGTTGTTACCTGATTCATCCACAGCTGTGTTTCTTTGTTTGTTTAGTGATAGTTCTCCCTTGTTTGTCCTGAACAGTTAAACTGCCTGCTGTTCTTCAGAAAAATCTTTCAGGTCTGACAAATTATTTGGTTTTTCTGCTTTTTTGTGTATTTGAACCCTTTCCAACAATGACTGTATGATTTTGAGATCCATCTTTTCACACTGCAAACAACTGAGGGACTCATATGCAACTATTACAGAAGGTTCAAACACTCACAGGAAAAATTATCCATTAAGAGCCAGATATTACTTTCATTTAGTACTGCCCTTCAGAAGCTACAGAAGATACCTACACGTTTCCCAGAAGACAAAATAAGTTAAATTTATCTTCAAAGTTTTCAACCCCTGGCTCTTAATACATCATGTTTCCTTCTGGACCATCAGTGAGAGTTTGAACCTTCTGTAGTAGTTGCAGCAGTTGTCCTCAGTGTGAAAAGATGGATCTCAAAATCAAACAGTAATTGTAGGAAAGGGTTCAAATACACTAAAATGTTGAAAAACCAAAGAATTTGTGGGAACTAAGAGATTTTTTTTAGAACAGCAGGCAGTTTAACTGTTCAGAACAAACAAGGGACTCATGAACAACTATCACAAAATGTGGATCATTCAAGTAACAACAGAGTATTAAGTGTTGGGGAATGCCCACTGAATGCTGGTTAATATGTTATTGACCGCTGCAGAACTCTTGTCAGGGAGTCAGAGTCATTATATTGAGTTTGGCCGTTTATTGTGCAAGATTTGACCATATACACAAGTTAGTGCAGTTGAGGTAGTTTCTGAAATAAATAAAACAACAGAAATAAATACTCATTGTATAAATACAACTAATGCCTCAACATATCACAAACTCTATAATAAACAACTTTGTAAAGTGCACTGATAAATAAAATATAAATGAGAAATATCTCCATGAGAATAACAATCTGTGTAGTGCAATGCAGATTACAAACGATGAAATATAATTATGTATAGGAAGTAGACTGCACCATTAATATATGCGTTAGTAATAATGATCGTTAAAAGATATTATCACCCTGAAAATATTACATGTAAATGTATAAAGTTGTAAACATGAACAACTCACATCACGATGCTAACGGGCTAATCCGCTCGTTAAACAGGATCAAATTACACCCAGCAAGATTGCTAACATTAATAACATCATAAACACTGCCAACGCTAACACAATTGTGATACACCGTAACAATCTAAGTGATTAACAATATACAAAGTAACTTACTTTGTCGAACACTTTCTCTTGCACATATACGCTGCACCTGAGGGAGAGCATGCGATATGACTGCTGCACTGAAGTATCTTTGTGAATAGACAATTATGTTATGACTATACATGCTATGAACCCTGCACTACGTTATTTACGCAAGTCATTACTAACATGACGCAGATCACAAGTTTCTTACTTAAAGGGGAAGAATTCTCAACAGCCGCCCCCACATTTGAGCTGCAAATGGGTAGTCAAGGGAATTCTCTAAATGTCTTTAGTGTTACCTTCTAAGTCAGGCAACTCTATCAGCCGGGCTACTGATCTGATGTAAACTCTACCATTGACAACAACTTCAGCAGTCCGCACACATCCATCGCTACTGGGCAATGTCTTTTGAACTCTGCCTATGGGCCACTGTGCTCTTGGAAGTTGCGGATCGACAATCAGTACGACTGAGTCAACTTCCAGGTTCTTTGAAGCTTTATGCCACTTCTGCCGGGTCTGAAGCACAGGCAAGTAGTTCCTGGTGAAGTGTATCCAGAACTGGTCCACCATATTTTGACAGTGCCGCCATCTCCGCCGCCCCATGTCTCCTGGAGCATATGCCACCTGAGGCAGTGATGCCTCCCTTCCACTTCCACTAGGACTGTGGACAGAACATCCTCTGTAACAGCTTGGGTTCCGACAGCCACCTGGAGGGCATTCTTTATGGAAAAGACTTCACGCTCCCATATCCCGCCAAAGTGTGGAGCGCTGGGTGGATTAAACTTGAAGCTAATTTGATAGTCTGCAAGCTGGGCTTTGAGTTCTGGCTCCATAGTTGAGAAAGCTTCCCGTAGTTCTCTGTCAGTGCCCCGGAAGGTGGTACCACAATCAGAGCAGATCTCATGTGGTTTGCCTCTTCTGGCTATGAACCGGCGGAGCGCAAGAAGGAAAGCATCTACATCCATTGAATTTAGGAGCTCAATATGTACTGCCCTAGTTGTGAGACATTTGAAGATTAGCCCCCAGCGTTTCTCATTTCGCCTCCCTATTTTGACCAAGTACGGGCCGAAGCAGTCAACGCCAGTTGAGTGGAAAGGTGGACAGAGCAGTCGGAGGCGTTCTGGTGGCAAATCTGCCATTTGCGGAACCTTTGGCTGAGCTCTCCATCGCTGACAGGACAGACAGTGAAGTTGATGGTACTTTATGGCCTGACGTCCTCTGAGAATCCAGTACTGTCTGCGTATTTCAGCGTAGACTCTTTCTGCTCCTGGGTGTAACAGACGCTCATCAAATTCTTTGATAAGGAGCTTTGTTACTGCGTGTCTTGGGTCCAGCACAATGGGGTGGATTTGTTCTGGGTCTGAGTTTGCTAACCTCCTTAGTCAGCCTCCAACTCGTATCATGTTGGCCAACGGGTCCCATTCTGGAGCAAGACTGACTAATCAGCTGTGTGCAGGAAATGGTTTCTGTGCCTTGAGGGCAGAAACTTCTTCAGGAAAACTCTGGAGTTGGCATGCTCTTAGCAGGACAGCCTCTGCCTCTCTACTTGTCATAGGCTCACTGGTTGCAGAATCAGGTGTGGCCGTCCCTTGGCAGGCCTGTCGAGTAGCCCTGACTAATTCACACCATGAATTGAACTGGGTAAATTCAGGGAGGTTGAATGGAGTGTCAACTGCTATTAGGCAGTAGCATGGAAGCCCTTTCAATTCAGATGCTCCCTCTGACTGTGTGAGTTCAGGTTTCTTGGGCCAGTGCTCTTGACCCTGTTTTAAGAATGGAGGCCCTTGACTCCATCGACTAGGCTCAGCAAGACTTTGGAGCGATTTACCTCTTGTGATGTCGTCAGCGGGGTTGTCCTGTGTATTCACGTACCTCCATGATCTGTGATCGGTTAACTCCTGTATTTCGGAGACTCACCTACAAACACCTTATACCGACCGGAGTCTGACTGACTCCACTCCAGCACAGTCAAGGAGTCTGTCCATAAGATTGTCTGACTGATGGAGAGAGTCATCTCATTCTTTACCAGTTTGGCTAGCTGAGCTCCGGCCAAGGCAAGGCAAGGCAAGGCAAGGCAAGTTTATTTATATAGCACATTTCATACACAATGGCAATTCAAAGTGCTGTACATAAAAGGAATTAAAATCATAATAGCATAAAAAATCATAAAAATTTAAAATAATAATCACAACAATAAAAACAGAAAATTAAGAACATTTAAGATTATTTAAGAATTGATTTAAAATTAATTAACACAGTAAAAATGATTATACATAAAATAATGCGATCTGTTCGGACGTAGCACAGTGCTCATTCAATAAATGCACAACTGAACAGATGAATTTTGAGTCTGCATTTAAATGTGGCTAATGTATTTGCACATCTGATCTCTTCTGGGCGGCATAATGGCTAAAAGCGGATTCCCCTTGTTTTGTGTGAACCCTTGATATTACTAACTGACTCGATCCTAGTGATCTGAGTTGTCTGTTAGGTTTATATTCAGTGAGCATATCTGCAATGTATGTAGGTCCTAGGCCATTGAGTGCTTTATAAACAAATAAAAGTACTTTATAATCTATCCTAAACATAACTGGAAGCCAGTGTAAGGACCTGAGGACTGGTGTGATATGCTCTGATTTGCTCTGATTTTCTGGTTCTAGTCAGAATCCTGGCAGCAGTGTTCTGTATGAGCTGCAGCTGTCTAATGGTCTTCTTGGGAAGGCCAGTGAGGAGACCATTGCAATAGTCCACCCTGCTGGCGATAAAGACATGAACAAGTTTCTCCAAGTCTTGACGGGAAACAAAACATCTAATTCTTGCAATGTTTTTGAGATGATAGTATGCTGATTTAGTTACTGCTTTGACATGGCTACTGAAACTGAGGTCTGACTCCAAAATCACACCAAGATTCTTGACTTGATTTTTTTGTTTTTTTGACCCCTAGCATCAAGGTACGCAAGGTAGGCGGCACAAAGCTCCAGACGAGGCATAGACGAGGCATAGACTGCTGCCTCTTTGGAGCAACCCTCGATCTGGCCATTATGAAGGAAACGTGAATGTCACGATCAGCTTGAACTGCAAAATATGCCACTGCTCCATATGCTTTTTCAGAGGCATCACAGAACACATGAAGGGAAACATTCTGTTCTGATGTAGTTGTGAAGGCTGTTAAGTAACAGCGAGGAAGGGATACTGCCCTGAGATTTTCAAGTTCACTCTCCCAATTTATCCAGGCTGCCTTAAGGGTCCGTGGTAGATCAGGGTCATCCCAGTCTCTCTTTTTCGCCCACAAGTGTTGGTTGATCACCTTAGCCCTGGTGGTAAATGGTAGTATGAACCCCAATGGATCATACTGAGATGCCAGCACCTGGTAGGCTGCTCTCATAGTTAGTGCTGTATGCTCAATGGGCCGATAATGATAGCCAAGGGTATCAGTTGCGCAGTTCCACCGAAGCCCCAATGTGGGCTCCATTGGGTCAACATGGGTTTGAACTAACCACTGTTCTGTGGCGGAGGAGCGGGCTTCAATAGGAAGATGAGTGACCACGGATGGGTGACTACTGGCCCACTGTCTGAGGTCAGATCCTCCTTCCGCTAACATACTGCGTAGTTGATCCACCATTTGTTTGGCTGCCGCAACAGTAGGAAAGCTTGCAAGGCAATTGTCCACATAGAAGCTCTGGTGTACGATTTCATGCAACCCTGGATATTCGGCTTCAGATCTGCGAGCATGATGTTGCAGAGCGAAGATGGCACAGCATGGACTGCTTGTTGTGCCAAATGATAGAACCTGCCATTCATACACATCTGGGGGTTTCTCACTCTGCAGATCTCTCCAAATGAATCGGAGAAAGGGTCTGTTCTTTGGCAGGAGACGAACTTGATGGAACATGCCCTTGATATCTGCAGTTATAGCCACATAATGTTGTCTGAATCTTAACAGGACACCTAACAGTGATGTTCCAAGTGCAGGACCAGGCAGGAGTTGATCATTAAGAGACAGACCCTGGTGTCTGAACGAACAGTTGAAGACCAGTCGTGGCTTGTTGTTATGGCTTACCAGATGGTGGGGCAGGTACCATGACTCTTCTGCCAGAGGTGCCTCTGTTTGGTTAAGTTTGGCTATGTAACCTGCTTCGATGAACTTGGCAATCTCTCTTGAGTAGATTAAGGCCTTCTCAGGGTCTTTCTGGAGTCGCCTTTCAGTACTCCTCAGGTTTGCAAGAACGGATTGCAGGGACCCCTCGAGCTTCAGTGCATCTGGCTTCCACAGGAGAGGGGTGGCATAGCGTTGTACATAGCCCTGTATGCTGACTTGCTGCATTTGAGACTCAAGCAGCCGCATAGCTTCGTTATCTTGCCTGGAACGGACCACCAGCTTCTCACTGCGAAAGGGCAACACGTCCAGTTGCCATAATTTTTCTACATTTCTATAGAGGAGGTCATCTGGATGGGCGGTGGAGATAAAGAAACATTGCTGCATTGACACTTGGTCTGGGGTACACATTGCTGTTCCTTGAAGAGCCCACCCGAGAGCGGTATGGACTGCCACTGGACCCCCCCCAACATTAAGAATCAAGAGTATGTAAACTTTTGAATTGGGTCATTTATATAAATTCAACTATTATTTTCTCCTGTGGACTATATGTAAATGTCTTTTATGTGAAATATCTTATTCAGGTCAGTACTAAATAAAAAATAACATGCATTTTGTATAATCCCTTACATTTTCCAGATTCTGCAAGGTGTATGTAAACTTTTGACCTCAACTTTATATGTAAATATGCTGTCTATGTGGTATCTACAGTACATATGGTCAATTAAAACAAAATAGAAAATTAATTAGTGTTATAATAATCAAAATCATCTATCAGGATATTCGGAACAGTTTTTTTAGGCATTATGTAAAAGATAATTTTAAAAGCCTACTGAAAAACTGAACTGGTGCGATAGATTTCAAACTGAATTGTCGTACCAAATGTCAAAATTTTATGAAGGTAAATTCTTAGACAGACAAAACTTTTATGATCTTTTATGATCTTCAAGTACAAGCCAAACCAGGAACTTTAGAACAACCTGCTAATACTCCTGTACATTTTGTTCACCTGAAAGTTTTTGCAGAAGTTGCATGATGAAAAACACAGTGGGTGAATAAATCTCCAAAAACATTTTCATTATAGGAAAAGGATTTATGATAGTTAGGAATATAAAAGACCAACTGAAAGAAGAATCTGCATCTATCTGCTCTACCACTTACCACATCTTGTGATTCACATACTAAAGCATGCGACTTGAATGCATTGTTTACCATAGACTCTCCACAATGAAATATATAAAGTAGGGTACACATAAAAAGGGTGTTTCATGACACTCAAATATATAAGCAGATGAGAGTGAACACTTCATCAAATGCAGTTCTCATACAGTAACAATGCTTGAAAGTGTTATAACCTACCTGATTTTATGATGAATACAGGCCTGTGGGAACTTTTTCGCAAAATGCGAAATACATACTAATAAGTACATATGTGACCCTGGACCACAAAACCAGTCTTAAGTCGCTGGGGTATATTTGTAGCAATAGCCAAAAATACATTGTATGGGTCAAAATTATTGATTTTTTTTATGCCAAAAATCATTAGGAAATTAAGTAAAGATCATGTTCCATGAAGATTTTTTGTAAAATTCCTACTGTAAACATATCAAAATGTAATTTTTGATTAGTAATATGCATTGTTAAGAACTTAATTTGGACAACTTTAAAGGTGATTTTCTCAGTATTTTGATTTTTTTGCACCCTCAGATTCCAGATTTTCAAATAGATGTATCTCGGCCAAATATTGTCCTATCCTAACAAACCATACATCAATAGAAAGCTTATTTATTGAGCTTCCATATGATGTATACATCTCAGTTTTGTAAAATTGAACCTTATGACTGGTTTTGTGGTCCAGGGTCACATATATCTGCAGTTTCCAACAAAAATAAACACATGTAAAAAAAACACATGTAATCATTTTCGTAAACAGTTATGATTACAGCTTCATATGTTTTGCCGGCACTGAATTTGACTTAGGATGTGGAATCCTTGGGTACAAATCCTGTGAAAAACATGACTCACAAAGAAAGAGCTGTAAGAGAGAAAACAAGTTAAAACGGCATGCTTGCGATAGTGTTTTTACGTCACATTCGGGTCACTATTGGGTAGATTTAGGTTTAGTGCAGATGCTACATTATTTTAAAGAGTCACGGAGCATTAGAGTTATAGCGACACTCAAGGGATATTTCAAGTCAGATCTGCGCTGTCAAATACAAAACCAACGTCACATAAAACGTACCATATGTACGTTCATCTGTTCCGGGGAAAAAACAAACACACTTATAGCACCACTCAGTGGACATTTCACATCGAATATGTCACAAAAGTACATGGCGATACGTATTTCACGTCTTGTGAAAAAGTTCCCACAGGTATGTTTTCCTCTTGAGATCAGGTTGGTTATAACCTTGAGAAAGACAGAAGTGTATAAAACACACTATGCCTTTCTTCATGCCTTAAAATTGCTTTGGACGTTTGGACGCTTTGGAAGTTTTCTGCAGTCAGTTCTAATTCTTTTAGCCGTGTGAAAAGGGACACACAAATAATATATAAAGCAAGTTGCACGTCATTGGGTTGTACGTCTGACTTACAACATAAAGTTTGAATTGCGCATATGCAGTGTGATTTGGATACGTGCTCTTGAATTAGCCATGACAGGTAGAAAACCTTGGCTAGCGAACAAGGCTGAAACCGCCAGCTGCCAAAGCTCCAAGTCATCTTTCATCTGCTGTCTAGACAGCCTCAGGCCCTCTTTAGCCACGGCCAATCGGCTTGCTCATTTTCACAAGCAAGGGTGATCTGCAAGACCATGCTGCACACGTTTATTCCCACCACGGCCAGACCAGAGATGTGCTCGGAAGCCACTATAAACAGGTAAAATGTCAGAGGATTCTGTCTGTTCTCCAACATACACTATCTTCATACACTATCCAGAGTACAATGACAGTTCCAATGAAGTTATAGTTCAACTAAAATCAAAAATTGAATTTGTTCAGACTTATGTAAAAACATACAAAAGTACAAAAAATACTAAAATAACACCATAATATAACAATAGTTTGGTGAAATACTGTGAATTTTCTATAGGAAATTGTAATTTGTATTTGTGCATGTACAACTTCATTCTCACAAAACAAAACAAAAAACACTGGCTAACTTTAGGCCTGGGAGCATTTCATGTTTACTTTTTCCTTTGGCGTTTACATCAGAACCTCTTGTGAAATGTCTGAGGATGGCCACAAAGCCAACTGCACCCACGCGTATAAGGTCCTGGCATCAAAGATGTCCATAAATGTCTTATATATATGAGTGAGAATATTTTGCCTGTGCAGGAATGTAGTATGTTAAAAATAGCTACAGTCGCATGGAGATGCATGATCATGTTCCCACATCTCAGCTTTATTTACTGTGTGCAAGACAAGGTTCACCCTCCTTACATGCAGGTGTTGTTTCTTATATCTGGAGAAGATGTTTAACATGTGGCTTCATGCAGTGTCTAGATTAAAGTTATTATGGGGATTCCTCTAACTGCACCAAGGCTGCAGCTGGACCAGGCTTTGTGCAACACTGTTTACACTTGATCTCGGTTTAAGAGCTCACTTTTGTATGTGCACTTGTCAAACCTGACAATACGATGGTTGAAAACCCTGAAAGGACCCTGTGAAAGCATACAGTGCCTTGCGAAAGTATTCATACGCCTTCATTTTTTTTTAATTACTTTTTTTCCACATCAATTCACACTCCATACACCATAATGGCAAAGCAAAAACAGAGTTTTAACATCTTTATCAAATGTATTGAAAGTAAAAAACTAAATTCTATTCATACCCTTATCTGGGACAGTTGAAATTTAGCTCAGGAGCATTCATATTGTTTGTAGTTGTTACTAAACTTTGAGTGAAGTTAACCTGTGGGAAATTAAATTGAATGTGTGATTTGGACAGGCACACACGTCTTAATAAAAGGTCTAACAGCTGAAAATACATATTAGACCAAAAACCAAGCCCTGAGGTAAAAAAAAGAGCCTGTAGAGCTCGGAGACAGGATTGCATCAAGCCACAAATCTGGGGAAGAGTTCAGAAAACATTCTGCTGCATTGAAGGTTCATAGAAGCATGTAGTCTCTGTTATCCTTTATGGAGGAAGTTTGAAACAACCAGGACTCTTCCTAGAGCTGGCCTCCTGAAACTGAGCAATTGATGGAGAAGAGCTTTAGTTAGAGTGGTGACCACCAACCTGATAGTCACTATAGTTGAGCTCCATTATTATATATATGCAGATAGGAGATACTTACATAAGGACAAACATCACTGCAGCACTCCACAGATCTGGGTTTTTTGGTGGTGTGGCAAGACTTTTTAGTGAAGACACATGAAAACACATTTGCAAAAAAGCAACATTTTGTGGTCTGATGAACCTTAATTCCAAGCATCATGTTTGAAGGAAACCAGGCACTGCTCATCACAAGGAGAGTACTATCCCAAAATTTAAGTCTGCTGGATGAGGCTGTTTTTCAGTGGCAGGGACAGAGGGACTCATCAGAGTAAAATGAAAGCTCAATACTGCTAAATATTGAGATACCCTTAATGAAAACCAGTCCAGAGCATTGAGAACCTCAGTTTGGGCAGAATGTTCACCTTCCAACAGGACAATGACCCTAAGCACACAGCAAGAATGGCTTATAGATAACTGTGAATGTCATTGAGTGGTCTGGGCTTGAACCCAATCAAACCTTTCTGGCGAAACCTGAAAATGTCTGCCAGACACCATCCATGCTGACAGAGCTTGAGAGGTAAAGAGGTGAGGAGAAGAATGGCAGATAACTGCCAAATGTTGATGTGCAAACCTTGTTGCATTATACCCAAAAAGACTGTAAAGGTTCTGCAACTTAATACTGAGTTGAGAGTATGAATACTTATGCAATGTATTTATTTTTTTTTTTATTAATTTTAATAAATTTATGTAGTTGTGACAATTCTGTTTTTGCTTTGTCATTATGATGTATGGAGTGTATATTCATGTGAAAAAAAGTTATTCAAAACAGTTTTACATAAGGCAGCAACATAGCAAAATGTGAAAAATATGAAGGGGTATGAATACTTTTGCAAGACACTGTATATCTAGATACCAAAATTTGCTCCTGCCAATGCATCCACTTACATGCTGCTGTGAGCATGTGAGAAATACTGTTGCTGCACATATAATATATGAAGTAACCCCCATTTATAACATACATGTAACAGATCTATACAGGTGGAGCTGGGGAGGTGGAGGGTTTCTGAAGCACACTTGCTACACAACTGCTACAGCAACCCCTAGCTGAGCATTTAAATGTTGAGCAGCAAACTCATTGGCTGCTGATGCGAAAATAAACCAATCACAGCTGTGCCATGTGAATGATAATGTAATTATATCAGATTAAGTTAGAACCTTTTGGCCTGGACCATCTAGAGTTTCATGACAGAAGTTTGTATAAGAGGACAGGTGGGATCCACCTTGGTAGAAATCACATTCTTGGGACCTCTAGATAGGAATGAAAGGACACTTTAGTGTTGCCGATTGAAGGAGTAGCGGCTTGACACGCATGTGTCATCGTACTCTCGTACTCTCTGTTATTTTTGTTTTCTTTGCGCACAAAAAGTATTCTCATAGCTTCATAAAACGAATCACATGGGCTATTTTAAAGATGCCTTTCTGGGTCTTGAAAGTGTCAGTTGTGTCGCTGTCTATGCAGAGTCAGAAAGCTCTCGGATTTCAGCAAAAATATTTTAATTTGTGGTCCGAAGATGAACAAAGGTCTTACGGGTTTGGAACAACATGACGGTGAGTAATTAATGACAGCATTTTAATTTTTGAGTGAACTATCCCTCAAATGTATTAAACTGCATTTAAACTTCTATCTGTCAGCAATTCATACTGCACTTTTATTTCAGACAGCTTTTATTTTTACGGAAACGGCAGTAGAGCTTTTATTTTGATGGAAATCTCCAGCTTCAGTGAAAACAGGCTTTCAATACTAATTTCACACTACAAATCTAGTGAAATGCTGTAATAATCTGCTGCGAAAATAAAGCATAACTGGCCGTTGCATTCCCAAACATGCTCTAAACTCACAGCACATGCAATAAACGAGAGAACTCCATTCACTGTGAACTGAGCCGTTTTAAAGCGCGGAAAACACCAGATCACGAGCTTATCGCCTGAACGAAGTGTGCGCTTCACTTTGAAACGCACAGCAAAAACAGACTTGATGAAGGTATAAAGATACTATGCCAATAACACAACTTTAAAGACATTTTATGTTAGAATAAGAAGTTTAAATATATTTTAATATTATAAAACGTCTCAGGTTACGTAGGTAACCCTAGTTCCCTGAGGACAGGGAACGAGACGCTGCGTCCTGGTTAGGACACTTTGGGAACTGCCCTCAGCGTGACCGGTTCTGAAGCTCTTATAAAACAACGACAATGAACTTGACATTGACCGGCGCCAGCCCATGACGTCATTAACAAGGCGCCTACTAGTATAAAGGGGCGCTTGTGAATACATCAACCATCTTTTTGTCTGATGGAGACGTAAGTGGGGCCCGAAGCATGGCTACGAGACGCAGCGTCTCGTTCCCTGTCCTCAGGGAACTAGGGTTACCTACGTAACCTGAGACGTTCCCTTCCGGAGGGAACTCTACGCTGCGTCCTGGTTAGGACACTTTGGGAACGATATACCAATGCCGCCATGCTGAGGAGTAAGTGAGCAACTGACTGATTGAGGAGTCAAGAAGGAACATCACTCCCCACTACTTGGGCCGACGTCACAGCTAGCTCGGCCACCCAAGCACGGAACTCCTAGGAGTGGAGGCCTGATACTTCTAAGCGAGAGTAGGCCTACCTACACTCACCGCTAGTAGTGAAGCTTACCCTTAAGTCTTCATACTAGGCGGGGGTTCTGAAGAGCGGAGGCTCTAAACAAACTCTCTAAACGAGAGGAAGCCTAGCAACACTCTGTGCTTGCGGGGAACTCTGGGAGTGGAGGTCAGAGACCTAACTACACTCAACACTGGAGGTGATCCATGAGGCTCCAGGAGCCTAAGCAATAGAACCACCTAAGTGGAGTTCTCAGGAGAGTGGAGGCTTCTGCAAGAAGACTCTCTAGATGAGAGGAAGCCTAGCGACACTCGATCCTATAAGTAGTGCTGTCTGCAGTGGAGTTGGAAAAACCCAGGGGTTTTTAGAACCAACTCTAGAATGGGAACGGAGAAATACTGCGTAACCCATACCGTGTAGGATTTTAGAAAAGAACCCAACCTTCGGGGGGAATCTTTACCACTCATGTGGATTTCAGAAAGTGCCCAAGGACTTGCGTGTGCACTTACCACTTCACGTGGGTTTTAAGGAGTGCTCAAAGCTTCGCGTGAGTACTCACCACTATTGTGGGTTTGAGAAGGTGCCCAGAGCGTAGCGAGGGAAACACCATATAATTATCACAGGCGACAGCAAAGCCTGGAGCTTCGGAGCTCTGTAAGAGTGGAGGTCTCAAACATAACCCATGTATGAGGGGAGACCTGACTACACTCACGCTTGTAAGTACAGAGGCGGAGCTTCTGGAGAACGGAGGCTTCACAGAAGACTCTCTAAAAAGAGAGGAAACCTGACAACGTTCAATCCACTAGCTCTTAGGAGTGGAGATCTCAATAACCCTTCAGTGAGGGGAGACCTAGCTACACTCACGCCTAGAGGTACTGGAAGCGGAGCTTCTGGAAAGCGGAGGCTTCACAGAAGACTCTCTAAGGAGAGGAAACCTAGACAACGTTCAATCCACTAGCTCTTAGGAGTGGAGATCTCAATAACCCTTCGTGAGGGGAGACCTGACTACACTCACGCCTGGAGGGAAAGACTGGAAGCGGAGCTTCTGGAGAACGGGGGCCTCACCAGAGGGGAAGCCCCGACACGCTCAATCCGCCAGCTCTTTACGAGTGGAGGCCTCAACGCTCTAAGTGAGGAGAGACCTGGCTACACTCACGCCCAAACTTATTTTCCCTTTAGGAAGAGTGGAGGCTTCTGCAGGAAGACTGGATTTTAGAAAAGAACCCAACCTTCAGGGGGGAGTCTTTACCACTCATGTGGATTTTAGAAAGTGCCCAAGGACTTGCGTGTGCACTTACCACTTCACGTGGGTTTTTAAGGAGTGCTCAAAGCTTTGCGTGAGTACTCACCACTATTGTGGGTTTGAGAAGGTGCCCAGAGCGTAGCGAGGGAAACACCATATAATTATCACAGGCGATAGCAAAGCCTGGAGCTTCGGAGCTCTGTAAGAGTGGAGGTCTCAAACATAAACCCTTGTGTGAGGGGAGACCTGACTACACTCATGCTTGTAAGTACAGAGGCGGAGCTTCTGGAAAACGGAGGCTTCACAGAAGACTCTCTAAGGAGAGGAAACCTTGACAACGTTCAATCCACTAACTCTCAGGAGTGGAGGTCTCAAAAGAGCCCCTCTAGTGAGGGGAGACCTGGCTACACTCACGCCTAAAGTACTGAAGGCGGAGCTTCTGGAGAACGGAGGCTTCACAGAAGACTCTCAAAAAGAGAGGAAACCTGACAACGTTCAATCCACTAGCTCTTAGGAGTGGAGATCTCAATAACCCTTCGTGAGGGGAGACCTGACTACACTCACGCCTGGAGGGAAAGACTGGAAGCGGAGCTTCTGGAGAACGGGGGCCTCACCAGAGGGGAAGCCCCAACATGCTCAATCCGCCAGCTCTTTACGAGTGGAGGCCTCAACGCTCTAAGTGAGGAGAGGCCTGGCTACACTCACGCTTGGAGGTACTAAAAACGGAGCTTCTGGGGAACGGAGGCCTTCATAGAGACTCTCAGAATGAGAGGAACACCTGACAACGCTCAACCTCCCAGCTCTAAAGAGTGGAGATCTCACACCAAATATTCAGTGAGGGGAGATCTGCTACACTCACGTCTGAAAGTACCAGAAGCGGAGCTTCAGGGGAACGGAGGCTTCACAGAGACCCTCGGATGAGAGGAAGCCTAGCAACGCTCAATCTCCTAGCTCTATGGAGTGGAGATCTCACCCAAATATTTTAGTGAGGGGAGACCTAGCTACACTCAACGCTTAGAGAATACCGGGACTCACAGCAGGGCCCAAATGCTGAGAGCAGGGCCCTGTAGAGTGGAGGCTTTGAACGAATCTCACAGAGAGAAAAAGCCTGACAACACTCGGTCTTGGTGAGCGGTATTCTAATAGTCCCTAGCGAGAGATGCTCGAGAGTGGAGGTCTTAACGAAAAACCCACTGAGGGGAGACCTGGCTACACTCAACGCTACAAGTACATGAACCCACATCACAGGAATCTGTAGAGTGGAGGCTTCAAGTCTGGAAAGAGAGAGCCTTAACAATACTCAGCTTTGGCAGAGGGCTCAAAGCACAGAGCACAGCAGTTAGCGAGGCCTAAGCAGGCCTACCAGCTAAATACCACGAGTATGTACTTGTAAGCGGAGCACTGAGGGGAGCGAAGGCTGCAACTGGACGGTTCTCATGCAGGAGAACACATCTAACCATTCTAAGTCTAAACCATAGGGAAGACCAGTCGCCCGACCTACATCATGACGCCACTAGGCGAAAGGAGGTCTGATCAGCAGCAGCGAAGAGCGGAGGCTCCTACAGAAGGACTCTCAATCGAGAGGAAGCCTACAGCACCCTGACAACGCTCACCGTGGCAGGAAAGTCTAGGAGTGGAGGTGCTAACCAACAGAGCTCATTAATAATGTTCAACCCCCTAAATGCTATCTGGACAGAGCTGTAAGCGCCTATACAGGGTTCAAAAGGTGAAACCTGGAGGTCCAGACCAGGGCTTCCGCCAAGGAGGACCTAACACTGTAAGCTTCGGTGTAGAGCGAGGCTCACGAGAGCCTACCAGCTCCCAGAACTGCCCAAATCTGATAGAACTGTGAGAAATCAGCCTAGACAAGAACCTCCATAGAGGGACATCTCGTCAGCGCAACTCTCAGAGAGAGGAGGCCTGAAAAAATCCTCACACTTAGGGGGGGGGGTTTTCTAAACTTTCCTCTCTCACTAAAGAAAACTTCTTTCTTTCCCTTTTTGACAGGGCCCTGGGGAGCGGGGCCTTCAGTGCACTGACTCACAAAGAGAGGCAGCCCATGCGCTCAACCCTGGGTTGCTCCTATCTTCTTAAAAGGAGGGTGGGGAACCTACCCTAACCTCCCGGTCTTCACACTCAGACGAGCGGAGTCTAGAGGGACTCTTACCACGGGACGGGGTAGACTGCCACACCCAGTAGGTGTGTAGACATGCATATGCAGGTATAAATAGTGCCTAAGCCGAGCTCAAAAGCAGCGGAGGCTTCAAGGGATAACTCTCAGAATGAGAGGAAGCCTGACAACGCCTAACCCCTACAGGAGTCATTTACGAGTGGAGGTCTTGGTACACTAACTCACAAACGAGGGAAGACCTGGCTACACTCGACACTCAGGGACCTTAGGAGCTCAGTAGCTCAAATACTAAAGTCTCACCCAAGCGGAGCTGGTAGACAAAGAATACGTACATATACATATACACAACCACCTATATGTCAGTTCATGTACCGGGCCAACGGATTGAATTTATCAATCTATCATCAGCCCAGCCCCAGAGTCTTAAGGGGAAAAAAGGGCGGGTGGCCGCACGACGTGAGGGAGAAGGGAGAGGATCGTTTCCCTACGATCCCGTCTCCCATAACGCACATCACGTCTCCTCTGAGACCTACCCCTCCCAAGAGGAGGGTCTCGAGTGGCCACACAAAACCGCCTGGCCCTGCCTCCAGCCCGCAGGCCAGGAGGGGCCAGGCTCCCCCTGCGTTCGGGTGGAGATGAGGACCGGTGAGAAATAACAGACCCCAAAGGATCTATTAGCCGCTGAGCACGCCTCCGCCTCCCTGAGTTAGTCGAACATCGTAACAACGGATGTACCGAATAATTTGGAAGGCGAGACTGGCGCATCGAGGAGAAAGCACTCATCTTTCTCCCCGATGTCTGCCAAAATTCACCCACAAGCCTGTGGTGTGAAACAGCTCAGCCCTCTCCACGGGTCTTCATCCTCCAGCAGATCAGCCCGGTACACCTGCAACACTGCCACTGCGTGCAGGCAGCACCAGCCTGACCCGCTGCCGCGTATGCCCTCAGCGTCGACGCCACCCACGCCGAGAGACAGCAAACGTATCCTCAGGTTATGGCATCGACGGCCTGCCATACTCACGCACTCACTCTGCACCAGCATAACTAACATGCTGATATAGATGAGTGCGGCTGAATATGGTTTATCCCATGCCCTCCCGATCCTAATATATAGATCAGGAGGGAATGGGATGTATATGGGGACTGGTCCGTTATGGTCAGGGTGAAATTGCTCATATAATTTGTTATGAGCAACCTCCCCCTGCACGTGCTTTCACCGCAGATCAAAGCAGACCGCAGCGCGGCTCATAACAGACAACAGCTCATCATACGCGGGGCAGGCAGGCTGTGAGAGCTCAGAAAATCACTTTTCGCCCATAACAGCCACATCCTGCTTACCTGGCTAAAACCAGTAGAGCACTTGCCGCTGTATCAAAGGATGTCAGAGATTAATACATCCTTCGCCCGCAGCTCGCCCTCGTCCGTGGCTGACGAGCGTGAGAGATTACACATCTCTCAACTCGTGTGCGCGCTTCATCTGTAACCACCGCGGGCTCGTTCTCCGTGCAGCCTCGGCTGCAACGGGACCCGAGCCGCGTAGGGCAGATAAATGTCCCGATTCCCTCGGAAAAGGGGACAAACGAGAGCGGAGTTTCCTTAGAGAGAAACTCTCACGATGAACGCGCTCTGCACTCTCAAGAACAGAGCGCGCGTGCTCACTCACCCAAACACATAACAAACAGACTGCGCACGTCATCTGGTGTCAGATTTCTCTGACACGGATTCTGCACACTTGCTGAACTGTATACTCTAGGAATCATCATTTTACTCGAGCTTAGAACAAGGTAAGGCTGAAGAACAAAAAGATGGTTGATGTATTCACAAGCGCCCCTTTATACTAGTAGGCGCCTTGTTAATGACGTCATGGGCTGGCGCCGGTCAATGTCAAGTTCATTGTCGTTGTTTTATAAGAGCTTCAGAACCGGTCACGCTGAGGGCAGTTCCCAAAGTGTCCTAACCAGGACGCAGCGTAGAGTTCCCTCCGGAAGGGAACTACACTTTTTCCCTGTAGACTTATCGTTTCATTTCATTGATAATACCGTTACATCCCTATGATTAGTAGATTTATACAACACTTTAAATGTAATACTACTATCATGAAACAAAATAACTTATTTTTTCACAGGAAGGGCAGGAAGTAGTGGAAACCCTGTTACAATAACTTGAGTGGAAATTTTATAAAGCTCTGTGAAATATCAAACAAGATTTGTTTTTTAAAATAATGATAATAATTCCAAGCAGTAACATCAAGACAAAGGCTGAGCGTGGCCAAAAACCAATGTGAAACATATGGACATATCATAATACGTGAATATGACGCGGATAAGCCGCTTATGCTTATGTCTAATCTCAATAAAAACTGGATTTGACAATTTTTAAGCACAAAACATACTAATGATTTCCACACTGTACAAGATCCCTGAAAGTCTGGGCCTTTGAATGACTGCAAACAAAAGTTATCAGTGACTGTTCGAATCAAATCACAGCTGCAGCGTAGCTCTCAAATCCGACCCCTGAGGGCAGACTCTGGTTTTGCTAGTCTGGAGGCAGCGGTGTTTTAGTTTCATTCACACACCGATGACTGCTAAGTGATTTTCCTAGACATGCTGTTCTCTGCCAGAGAAGAAACTAAAGCCTTTGGGGTGGAGTTCACAGCTGTGAGTCTGTGTCTGAACGCATGGGCCGAAAGCACACTGATGAACTCCATCATGTGTAGCCTCCTCTTTTGCGTCTAACCCTGTTGGCATGAGCAGGGCTTCCGCGAGGCCACAGAGAGGGAGTGTGAGAGGAAACTTGGACTGAGGGAATAAGTAAATAAATGTTCGGTCTGAAAAAAATAGGCTTCTCCGTAACAGTCCTCTAGTCTTAGTCTATCCCCCACAAATGAGAAGTGATTGTTTGTTTGACTGTGTGATCATTAAATGTCATCTAATTACCTGTGGCAGTGCTGACTGTTGATGTTATAGATTAACATTTGGATTCAAGTGACCTGAAAGACTTGAAATAACACAGGCAGACCACATTTCTTGATGGCTAATGGTTATTCCTTTGTCTTACAATGCAAGAAATGAATCCTTGGTCAAGTAAGGAGACAACAGATATCTTTTCAGTTTAAGGAGATGGTCGAAGCGTGTGTGGTGCGCATAAATGAACATCTGTCCGGTGTGCATGAGTAAAACCAGGGCAGGTCCAGTGAGGTCATAGTAAATGCTGTTTATTATTATGTTCACACTGAATTTGGATTGGCCCGCTGATGGAGGTTGATGTTTTGGTGTTTAGACTGTGGATGTTACTAGACTTGTGGCTTAATGGCACAAGTGACATGTTCCTTAAAAAGCTGTATTTATATACTCGACAATGTTTCATGTATACCTGAGGTCAGATATATATATATATATATATATATATATAGCCATATAAATGTAATTATATACAGTCATAATATTAGTTGTTTTCGCAATTCTGACTTTTTTCTTGCAAATGCCAGTTTATATCTTGAAAGTCTGTCTTTTTTTCTCAAAATAAAATAAACTTACAATTCATCCTTTTTTCCCCAGAATTGCGAGACAAAAACTTACAATTCAGATTTTTTCTTTCTTAGAATTGCGAGATAAAAACTCAATTCTGATTTTTTTCTCACAATTCTGACGTTTTTCTCAGAATTCAAGATTAAAAGTCACAATTCATACTTTTTTCTCAGAATTGCGAGATAAAAACCCACAATTCTGACTTTTTTTCTCGCAAATGCAAGTTTATATCTCGTAATTCTGCCTTTTTTCTCAGAATTGAGATAAAAACGTGCAATTCTGACTTTTTTTCTCAAAATTCAAGATTAAAATTCAAAATTCTGACTTTTTTCCCTCAGAATTGTGTGATATAAACTTGCAATTTTGAGTTATAAAGTCAGAATTGCGTGATACAAACTCAAAATTTTAACTTTTTTCTCAGAATTGAGTTGTTATTGAGAGAACTGAGTTTTTATCACACAATTCTGAGAAAAAGTTACAATTTTGAGTTTGTATCTGTATTGACAGTTTTCTCGCAAATGCAAGTTTATATCTCGCAATTCTGCCTTTTTCTCAGAATTGAGATAAAAACGTGCAATTCTGACTTTTTTTCTCAGAATTCGAGATTTAAAAACACAATTCCTACTTTTTTCTCAGAATTTCGAGATAAAAACTCTTAACTTTTTTCTTGCAAATGCCAGTTTATATCTTGCAATTCTGACCTTTTATCAAAAAAATTAGATATAAACTCGCAATTCTGTCTTTTTCTCTCAAAATTGCGAGATAAAAAGTCACAATTCTGTTTTTTTTCTTGCAAATGCAAGTTTATATCTCGCAATTCTGACTTTTTTCTCAGAAGTGATATAAAAACGTGCAATTCTGACTTTTTTCTCGTAGTTCTGACTTTTTTCTCAGAATTTTTTCAGAATTGCGAGATTCACAATTCTGACTTTCTCCCCACAAATGCAAGTTTATATCTTGCAATTCTGACCTTTTTAAGATATAAACTCGCAACTGCAAGTTATAAAGTCCAATTTTAAAAAGACTGATATGTTCTAAGAATTGAAATTGCAGAATTACAAGATATAAACTCAGAATTCTCACTTCATTTCTCGGAATTGTGAGTTTATATCAGAATTGTGTGATAAAAAGACACAAGTCAGTCTAATTTCAGTGCATCCGTAATATATATTCTAATGTAGACATATGGAGTAGATCTAACACTGTAATTTTCCCACAGGGAGTACAGACTGCCCCATAAAACCAACAGCTTTCACAATGTAGCTGTGTGTCGGCTTCATTTCTCACAATTCTAGCTGTTGAAGACTATCACTTCCAAGAAAGTTTGGAAACCACTGCCGTTTGTGTGGAGGATGGGGCTGCTTCTGCGTCACGTTGCTTTAATTTGTCCTCTGGCTGCCAAAGAAAATGATTCAACTGCTGAGGGGGTTTTGCTCTTGGCTCACCAACTGCTATGGCACACTCATTTGGCTCGACTTCGACAATGAACAAGTGCAATCTGTACAATCTAATGAATTATTTTAAATAAGACAAAGAAAATAAAGTGCAGAGCAAAAGCCCTAAAGTATAAAAACTGCTGGACTTCCTCCAACTATTCTTGAATGTCCTAATTACTTGACCGTTTAAGCTAGTAAGACTATTGTATTGTAACTGCATATTTTATGGTGCAGCCTAAATGACAGACCTTTAAACCAGTTTATAGGCTGTTAAAACAAACTCAGTTTAAGTGACTGATTAACAAGAGAATAACAAGTATAGGTATATACACTGCATATGCACTGCATACGGATGCTAGGCATAATATGGCATAGGAAATATTCTTTTTTACTTAAGCTGTGTCATCATTAAGTAATTTCCCATCTTATCTTCATTCAGTCGCAGGCATGGCAACCGAAAGTTTTTTGACATATGTCAGCATTACAACAGAAGAAATCGTACAACACTTAGACAGATTTCCTGCATGCATCTCAAGGTGATCAGCAGTGATTAGTTCTGTACAGATTTTGCTCATCTCAAACGAGCCTATTCACTTTTGATTTGTTAAAAAACACAGAATCATTCCCTAATAAAACAAGTGATATAATCGAGTTGAGTTATTGAATAATTCACTCTAGCGATTAGTTGATAAAACACTGAGCCATCCAATAACGAAACAATTGATAAAAAGAGTCATTAAATAATTCCCTCGAGCGATTAGTTCAAAAGCACTGAGTCATGCAATAATGAAACAAGTGATAAAAATGAGTTGTTGAATAATTCACTTGAGCGATTAGTTCAAAAACACTCTCACATAATAACGAAACAAGCAATAAAAAGGAGTCATTGAATAATTCATTTGAGTGATTAGGTGATTAGTGATTAGGTCAAAAAAAACAATCATGCAATAATGAAACAAGTGATAAAAAGGAGTCATTAAAAAAAGTAAGCCACACAATAACGAAACAAGCGATAAAAAGGAGTCACTAAATAGTTAACTCGAGCAATCAGCTCAAAAACACTGAGTCACGCAATAACAAAACAAGTGATAAATAGGAGTCGTTGAATAATTGACTCGTTCAAAAACACTGAGTCATGCAAAAAACACACAGCCAATGAGCTTTCTGCTTTACATTTAAATGGCTGGTTAGCATTCACTAGAGCATTTTGCAGTTCTCTGTAACCCTCTACCTCCCCAGCTCCACCTGTTTAGATCTGCTACAGGTTATTATATATGCTATAGTGCAGCAGCAGCATTTCTTAAATACTCACAGTGCTGTATCAGCATATGCATTGCCAATAGCAAGCTTCCGTACTTGTTAGTGATGGGAAAGTGAAGGTTTTCGAAGCACCGAGGCTTTCCCCTCAACTGTATCGTAAAAAGGTTCGTTACTCGAAGCTTTTCAACATGTTGCACACTAATGACATCTTGTGGACAAAGGTGGGAAAAGTTGCTTTCGCGTCCCAGATCTTAAAGCGATTTTGGACAGTTTCATTAAACAGATCTATTTGTGCTAAACAGTAATTTTACTCGAATTGATCTGTAAATAAACGTTTTAATAAAATGATACAAGTATAAGCATGGTTCATGTAGGCATATATGTTCAAAGTAAATTAAGAATAATTTTGACTAATATTAGTATTAATTAGAAGTGCTTGTGAAGCAAGGATAACTACAAAATGAATATGCACAAAACTACACATGTAAATATTTATTCGTATTATGATTTATTCTTAACAAAAAGTGAATGACACTTGATACTTGCACAAGGGGTTCGCGTTATTTGAATCAGAATATGAAGCAGTCACGTGGCTGTGTGCGAAAACGAAGCTTCGGACGTCACAGGTCACGTGGTTATGGCAAAACGAATCAAGCTCCGGTACAGTGCTTCACTGTGAGATGTTTCGGTTTTTTGATACAAGCTTCGAAGCTTCGGTGTCAAACGTCACATCACTAGTACTTGTTTTGCAGCAGCAGCTGCAGCAATAATCTAGAAGAACAGCAATAACTAACAGTTTAGCAGCATAGCAGATATATTCCGCCAAGACAAAATATATTGTCATATTCATTTACAATGCTAAAAGTTATATTCTTGTTTATTGAAGTGTTGTATCTCATGCACTCAAGTCTCTTGGTAAGTTTGTGAATCTGTCTTAATAAAGTCCTAGTTCACCACACAAAAGAGTGCCATTGTTTTTTTGTTTTTGTTTTTTTACTTACAAATTTGCTCAGACTGTTGTATTAAAACAGTATGTCAGTGCTTTTAATTTTACAACCAGTTTGCAAGAGTGGAAGATTGTGACAACAGCACTCTTTGTACTTGACAATAATTTACAGAGTTTTTTAGAGATTTCTAAATTTAAGCAAATAAATACTGGATAGTTACATTAATATCTAAGACGCCCTGTACTAAAAACAGTTACAGGCA
The DNA here is from genome assembly GCF_049309525.1 of Garra rufa. Taxonomy (NCBI): domain Eukaryota; kingdom Metazoa; phylum Chordata; class Actinopteri; order Cypriniformes; family Cyprinidae; genus Garra; species Garra rufa. The sequence continues at coordinate 16,177,019 of NC_133384.1, forward strand.
TTTAAACAAAATTAGTTACAACACTCCCTGGTTTATTAATACTCATATTTGTTAATTTGGAGCCTCTTTATTGGCCATTGCAATAGACTAAGCTGCATTTCGGGGTCACAGGATTATTCACTTGCTTATCTTATATTTTCTTTTCTACTCACGCCAGCTGTGCAAACTGAAAGCAGATGTTTTGATTAAGCCTGCTTGGATGTGCCAGGAAATGGATAAAAGAAACGCAGTATTACGTGTCAGATGATGTCACGTTTCAGGTGACGGATGGGGCGGAACCCCGCGCACCTTCAAAGCCCAAACACTTCCTGAACCGGTACCTCAGCCGTATATAAACCCGCAGCGCTTCTCAGCAGGGAGAGGGAGAGCGAAAGAGCTCTCGAGTTCACAAAGAATCAAAGCAAATCAAAGCTGGACAGACTCAGGCAATAAGGAGACGTGTTTATATCGACAGGCTGTTCTAGCATCTCTGAGAAGGTAGGAACGTTTGTGTGCACGAACAAGATTGTATGTTGGTAAACTGATGTGTAAAACACGTTTAGAGACAAATTCTGAATAGTTACGTTTAATTGTATTTATTTCAAGAAAAAGCCTTTTCTATTTCCATTATTGAAATGAATGCTAAATCCTTTTGCTAGAATAAATACAAGTTTATATTAATTTACAGTCAGCTTTTAGAAATATTAAAAAAAAGTGTGTGTGTGAAATGTTTTTATAACACTGGTGGCTAATGTTGACACTAATATTGAAGACTTTAATGCTTTATTTAAAAAAAGTAGTGAAAGTAAAATGAAAGTGGTGTCAAGTGGAGTTACAAACTGCATTCATATGTTCATTGGGCTTTTACAACCAATATGAATTTAACTACTGATGAAGAAAGTTATTTATGAAAACTCATGCAACTGAGTGGAAGGAAAAGAAAGCAATGATGATAATGTTTTGGTCTGTGGTACAGTAAGGGTCAAATGACATAATACAGTTTATTGCATTCTCTAATAAATGTGAATGGTTTATGTTTCATGTGCAGATTCTCCAAAAAGAATAGAAGCCTCTTGCCACATCCCAGTCATCAAACATGAATGAAAACCACTTGACTATCGACATTCTGCTCTTGTGTATATCCTGTGGAGCAAGTGCACTGGCAGCCTTCAGTCCCACTGCCTCTTCTTCTCTGCCAGCAACCAATTTCACTGATATTGGCTCTGCGCCTCCAAAATATCTCAGCGAGGCTGCAAACCTTCCCAAAACCAGACGGAAACGTTATATTTCCCAGAACGATATGCTTGCTATACTTGATTACCATAATAAAGTCAGAGGGAAAGTTTTCCCCCCAGCCTCAAACATGGAATATATGGTAAGTCACTTACAATAATTACCATTTTTGAAATAAGTAGCCTATGATACAATCAAGAACAGTTTGGACAGAAAAAAAATTCTGCTTGCTTGAACTTTTGCTCTACACCCTCACAGCAGTTCACTGGGTTCAGTTGTTTTGTTTATTTAATTGTATAATTACCTGGCACTTTGCCTGGAAAGCACATTTCTGCTGTTGTAGTTGGACACGTGAATGTTGCACATGTAACTGCGTTCGTCGCAGGATGCAGGAATGACAAGCTTCTCCGTGTCCATTTGGCACCAGCAGCTGTTAAGCAGATTTAATTGGCTCGGACCACCAGAGTAGGTCCTCTGCAGCATAGATCAATGTGCTAAGACTACAGCTAAGCCCTGAAATACTTCCAAAAGTGCACAGTCATGGGAAATGCTGTATCAGATGTGTTTCAATAGATCCAAGTGTGAGATTTTCTTTAATAATTCTCTGGTTTTATCCAGATTAAAAGGATAAAGCTTATTGAATGATCCACTGTGGTAATTTTTAAACAACTATGCAGTTAATAAATGAACTTATTTTAGTAGACTGATAAAAGTTTATTACATGTCTCAGGTCTGGGATGACACTCTTGCGAAGACAGCCGAGCAGTGGGCATCCACGTGTATTTGGGAGCATGGTCCTCGCAATCTTCTTCGATTTCTTGGTCAGAACCTTTCAGTCCGAACAGGAAGGTATGCATCTTCACCATTATTCCCAGTTTATGATCAGTGATGTCTCCTATGGTTATTTTCCACTGTAAAAATGGACCTTTGGGTATTTCATCACTCCATAATGAGATTTGGTGCTGTTTGGATGGTTTACAGGTACAGGTCCATTTTGCAGCTGGTAAAGCCCTGGTATGATGAAGTGAAGGACTATTCTTTTCCATATCCTCGAGACTGCAATCCCAGATGTCCCCTTAAGTGCTACGGGCCTATGTGCACCCATTATACACAAGTGAGTTGATTATGATGATCTTTGTGTAATTCATTTCTTCAGGTACACAACCGTTCAAAGTTTGGGGTCAGTTATTTCAGAAGCATTATATTGATCAAAAGTGAAATTAAAGACATTTAAATCATTTCTGTTTCAAAATAAATGACACTCTTTTAAACTTTTTATTCATAAAAGAATCAGAATTCTTTAAAAAAAAAAAAAAAAAAACTATTTTCACAAAAATATTAAGTGGCACAACTGTTTTTAACATTGACCGTAATAAGAAATGTTTTTGACCACTGAAAATTCAGCTTTGCCATCAGAGGAATTAATTACTTTCTAAAATATATTAAAATAAAAACTGGTTATTTTAAATTATAATAATATTTCTGTTTTTATTGTATTTTTAATCAAATAAATGCAACCTTGGTGAGCAGTTTTCACAAAAATACCAAGCGGCACAACTGTTTTCAACACTGATAAGAAATGTTTCACTAAATCCGCATATTAAAATGATTTCTGAAGTATCGTGTCACAGAACTTGAGTAAAGGCTGCTGAAAATTCAACTTTGATCACGGGAATAAATTACTTTTTAAAAATGTATTACAATAGAAACTGGTTATTTTAAATGATAATAATATTTCAGAATATTCCTGTTTTTATTGTGTTTTTAATCAAATAAATGCAACCTTGGTGAGCAGTTTTTTTTACAAAAATACTAAGCGGCACAACTGTTTTCAACATTGATAATAATAAGAAATGTTTCACCAAACCAGCACATTCGAATAATTTCTGAAGTATCGTGTCACAGAACTTGAGTAAAGGCTGCTGAAAATTCAACTTTGATCACAGGAATAAATTACTTTTTAAAAATATATTATATAATAGAAACTGGTAATTTTTAAATTATAATAATATTTCAGAATATTTCTGTTTTTATTGTATCTTTAATCAAATAAATGCAACCTTGGTGAGCAGTTTTCACAAAAATACTAAGCGGCACAACTGTTTTCAACATTAATAATAATAATAATAATAAGAAGAAGAAATGTTTCACCAAATCAGCACATTAGAATGATTTCAGAAGACTCATGTCAAACTGAAAACTGGAGTAATGGCTACTGAAAATTCAGCTTTGATCACAAAAATAAATTACTTTTTAGAATATTTTACAACAGAAACTGGTAATTTTAAATGATGATAATATTTCAGAATATTCCAGGTTTTATTGTATTTTTAATCAAATAAATGCAACCTTGGTGAGCAGTTTTCACAAAAATACTAAGCGGCACAACTGTTTTCAACATTGATAATAATAAGAAATGTTTCACCAAATCAGCACATTAGAATGATTTCTGAAGACTCATGTGACATATAAATATATTAAAATAAAAACTGCTTATTTTAAATTATAATAATATTTCAAAATATACCTGTTTTTTATTGTATTTTTAATTAAAATAAATGCAACCTCACCGCACGTGAGACTTCTGAGCGGTAGGAAATATCCTTCACATTTAACCGTTATTTATATTTTTACCAGATGGTGTGGGCAACCTCAAATAAAGTAGGATGTGCCATCAACACATGCCATAATATGAATGTTTGGGGTTCAGTATGGAAAAGAGCAACATACTTGGTGTGCAACTATTCTCCGAAGTAAGTATATGTTTTCTTGTTCTTTAGCTAAGCTAAACTGCTAAGCTCAAAAGTGAACGTCTTCAGTAACATAATTAGGCTAAGCTAGCAACCTGACACTTAACTGTTAAAAACATTTTTGACGTGGACATCCATGGGGCCTTCTGGTTCAAAGACCTAGACGACCTCTCGCATTCCAGCCGCATGTGGAATTTTAGCGGAATTCTGCCTCTAATTCCAGAATCAAAGCGCCATAATCTTGTGTGGCTAGTGACTTGTGACCTCATTTTTTCAGTCTTGCGAGGCGGCACACTTGAGAAAATTATTTATAAACTCTAGGTAAAACCCAACTAGTCCAAGTAGATCCAGAGTGATTTAAAGAAAATGTTGGAAATGTTAAGTCTAGTAATTGCACTGCAAACTCATACAGCATACTTTAAAGTATGAAAATGTGTATGGTTTTATTTATTTTGTCTATTGGTGTGTCATTGACGTTGTTGCTATTGTTGTTTACAGGGGGAACTGGATTGGTGAGGCCCCATATAAAGTAGGTGTTCCTTGCTCCATGTGCCCTCCAAGCTATGGAGGATCATGCAGTAACAACATGTGCGTTCCTGCTGTGAACTCAAATTACCTGCACTGGTTCAAATAAACGCAGACAAGCAGAATGCACATGCCCCATCATAGAGACACTGTCCCTCATGGGATTTTGCACATTCCTGCATCACCCAGTTTTTTTTTTTTTAAATATATGGGCCATATAGGACCATGGGTTGCAAGGCAGCAATTTTTAAAGACTTGTACATAACTTATTTTGTAATGTTTATACCATAATTATATTGTTTTGTGTATAGACCCATGTATAGGAAATGGTTCATTTCCTGAGAGGGACTCTACTGTGATCTGTCAAGACATGATTGGTGCTTACAGTATTTAACTGTACTCAGAGAATGCAATTGCTAAGACTCCCATCAGGCTTTGTTAGCAAATAGTCTGCAGTCCCAGACTAGTCTTAAAGGGAATCCTGGATATTAAGACTTGTATATCTATATATTAAATATAATTGGGAAACCCATGAAAGATTTACATTATTTAAAAAATCCACATCGTTTCATACATATTTTGAACTATGGGGGGCGCCATTATTTCGATTACTGATGCTACCTGTTGCTATTTTTACAATGACCACAGCTACTGAGAAACTCCTTCAGTGGCTATGGCATCATGGCAATCGTCGGCATGTTGACATCCTGTCAGGATGGCATCTAGCATTTCTTGTTTCTGCCATTTGTAAGCTCTTTCAGTAGCTGTTGTACTAAAAGCCTCAAAGGCATCAGGGCTAAAGTGGAAAGGACAAAGACGTGGGTCTTTAGGAAGTTTTATTCGTCCACAGGCATTTTACCATTTTTTTTTTTTTTTTTTTTCTCCTCCTCTTATCGCTGGGAAAGCAGTGAAGAGTTACATGGCTTCTCTTGTTGCCCTCCGACTGAAAATTACAATCAAAAGCCACACAATGTGGCATCTTATTAGTATTTTGTTTTACCGAGTTACTTATTCTAAGCTTTTTTTATAGTAAAAATAGAAACGGGTAGCACCAGTAGCTCACCAAGTAAAGTCATTTCATGTCATTGAAATAATAATAGTCTAAAATATTCAATTCAAGTTTATTTGTATTGTGCTTTTCACGATGTAAATCAGCTACTGAAATGGCTTATGGGTGGTGAGGCTTAAACCAAAGGCCGTACCATCGATTTTCCCCACAAGGAGTCTAAACGCTCCTGGATATCGAATGTAAGTCCATGCTGAGAAACTCCTTCAGTGGCTGTGGCGCCATAAGTGTCGGCATGTTTACATCCCGTCAGGATGGCAGTTTCTTGTCTCTGCCATTTGTAAGCTCTTTCAGTAGCTTTGGTCGACTAAAAGCCTCAGAGGCATCAGGGCTAAAGTTGGAAGAACATAGATGCAGGTCTTTAAGAAGTTTTATTCGTCCACAGGCATTTTCCCATTCGAAGAGTTACATCGCTTCTCTTGTTACCCTCCGACTGAGAATTACAACCAAAAGCCACACAATGTGGCATTGTATCAGTATTTTGTTTTCCGAGTTACTTATTCCAAGCTGTGTTGGGGTAAAAATGGCAACATGCTGAGAAACTCCTTCAGTGGTTGCGGCATCATGACAAGCATGTTTACATCCTCTCGGGATGGCATCTAGCGTTTCTTGTCTCTGCCATTTGTAAGCTTTTTCAGTAGCTGTGTTCTACTAAAAACCTCAAAGGCATCAGGGCTAAAGTGGAAAGAATAAAGACGCAAGTCTTTAGGAAGTTTTATTCATCCACAGGCATTTTCCCATTCTTTTCTCCTCCTCTTATCGCTAGGAAAGCAGTGAAGAGTTACATCGCTTCTCTTGTTGCCCTCTAACTGAAAATTACAACCCAAAAGCTGCACAATGTGGCATCGTATCAGTATTTTGTTTTCCGAGTTGCTTATTCCAAGCTGTGTTGGGGTAAAAATGGCAACAGATGGCGCAAGTAGCTCACCAAGTGAAGCCATTTCATGTAATTGAAATAATAATAGTCCAAAATATAAAAAAATTCAAGTTTATTTGTATTGCGTTTTTCACAATGTAAATCAGCTACTGAAATAGCTTATAGGTGGTGAGGCTTAAACCAAAGGCCGTACTATCGATTTTCCCTACAAGGAGTCTAACCGCTCCGGGATATCGAATGTAAATCCATGCTGAGAAACTCCTTCAGTGGCTGCGGCGTCACGATATTCGTCGGCATGTTTACATCCTGTCAGGATGGCATCTAGTGTTTCTTGTCTCTGCCATTTGTAAGCTTTTTCAGTAGCTGTGTTCTACTGAAAGCCTCAAAGGCATCAGGGCTAAAGTGGAAAGGACAAAGACGCAGGTCTTTAGGAAGTTTTATTCATCCACAGGCATTTTCCCATTCTTTTCTCCTCCTCTTATCGCTAGGAAAGCAGTGAAGAGTTACATCGCTTCTCTTGTTGCCCTCCGACTGAAAATTACAACCAAAAGACACACAATGTGGCATTGTATGAGTATTTTATTTTGTTGCTTTTTCCAAGCTGTGTTAGGGTAAAATGGCAACAAGTAGCGCAAGTAGCTCACCAAGTGAAGCCATTTCATGTAGTTAAAATAATGGCGCCCCCAATAGTTTAAAATATTCAATTCAAGTTTATTTTGTATTGTATTTTTCACAATATAAATTGTTGTATAGGAGCTTTACAGGAAATTCTACAATGTATTAAGTAGTAGCTTATCCGTATGTATAAAATATGTATAAATCGATGTGGGTTTTTTTTTTTAAATAACGTAAATCTGGAAATTCTATTACATATTTCAGTAAAAGACATAATTTATGTTATATTAAGCCATACAACCCAATACCCGGGGTTCTTTTTAAAGGGTTAGTTTACCTAAAACTTCTCTTTACTCTTTACCCAACACTGTTTAGAAGTTGTTCCAAACTTGAATGGCTTTCTTTTAGTTCTGGAAGACAAAAGATATTTTGAAGAACTCTTCAGCTGTTTTGTGTACAAACATTCTTCTAAATATCATCTTTTGACAGAAGAAAGTCCAGACTTTTATGACGTAAAACAAGATCTTTTGAAGCATGTTGGTAACCAAACAATTTTGATTCCCAATGGACATCAATGAATACCAAAGGTTGCCAGAATTCTTTAAAATATCTTCTTTTATGTTCAACTGAAGAAACTAAGCCATATGGGTTTGGAACAACATGAGAGTGACTAAACAATGACAGAGATTTTCATTTTTTGGGTGGACTACCCGTTTAAATCAATTCAGTCAAATGGCTTCAGTTCTAGTAGCCTGTTTTGTTAGATGTCATATCTATTAACCCTGGAGGTTGACTTTTGGTGCTTCAGATTCAAAGTTAAGCTAGCTCTTCTTGAACTGGGCTGGGACACAACAGTACTTCACTGGTTTGAATCCACTCACTGGCATTGCTTTAGGTCTTCCTTTTTGGAAGGTTTCCACATGCTTAAAGCTTACAAACATGCGCTTGGGGCTTAGATGTTATGGAATGTTGATTTAGAAATCATTTAGGGGGGAAAGAACTCATTTTGCAACCCCAGAAGGAGCATTTAGTGCAATGCTAATCATGCTGTACCCTCATGAAATGTTGAGGCGGATTAACATGGAAACATGTTTGATGTGTGCACCTTAAAGTTTTTTGTTTTTTTAATGTTTTAATTCTGTCATAAAGTGATTATTTACCATTTGTATATACATTTATTATGATTTCATCAACAGTATAGTCTTTACAATGCATGCATAACAGTGGCACACTATTGCATTGTATTGCACTGTGTAGATTTCACTTTTTCAACTGCATCTCAAAAGCACTTAGGAAATCTACCAGGCGGTGCTCTGCAATAATCTGGACATGGAGGAGGGGATAGAACTGCTATTTGATGGCTATTGAAATGGTATTTTCTGTTCTGTAAAAAAATATTTTTAACTTTGTCATAGACTGCATCTCTTTTTGTGTTAAAATGTCTTTGCAGACCTTTTGATTTTTGTGCTAAACAAGTTATGGTGCTAGATTTAATGAGCATAATGTAAATGTGTGTATTTGCACCTATTGTTAAGACTCCATATACAGTACATTAATGGCAACTGTATTTCAGTAACACTTTATTTATCATTTGAAATAAGCTGTACATAGCCTTTTTATACAAATCTTTTTATTAATATAAAATTCGTTATTTAAACTTGTCATTCTGTGCCTCATTGCAAAGCTGCAACACTGTTTAGAAGTTTGGGGTTGGTAATATTTTAAGTAGTTAATACTTGTGTTCAGCAAGGGTGCATTAAATTGATCAAAAGTGACAGTAAAATTTTAAACATGCGGTTTTTATTCATAAAATATTTTTTCCACACAAGCAGCCTTTGTTAGCAATAAGAACCTGCTTTAAAAACCATTTGAAGATTTTACCAGCCCCAAACTTTTGAATGCTCTCAAATAACACTCTTTTGCAACAGATTTTTATGGTGAGCATTTTGGATCAAGGCTAGTTGTTGAAAGAGACGTCATCAGTGCAGGTTGAGGGCTGAATTGATTTTGGCCTTCGGCCTGCAAGCAAAAACAAATACATTCAAAGCAGAAACCTAGTTATTATTTGAAGTACATGTGTTTTATAGTAGAATAAACAATGCCACAACCCTTGTTGATTATTTAAATTATGTTGTATTTATACTTTCTAATCAGATTGCTTGCTGATGTATTTTATATTGTGGAATAAAGCTGAAAACCATTTGTTTTTCTTTGAATGTGTTAATCAGGTATCTTAATCAGTCCCATATTCCCTCCTTTTTTCTCTTGTCAGCCCATTCCCTTCTCTTGTTTTCTCTTTTCTCTTTACACAGAAACAGACAGAGCTGATAGTAATTAAGGGATCTTTTGAGGAGCTCTTTCTCATCCCGGTTCCTTTTGATGCTCCATTTACAGTTTCACTTAAGCATTGTAATTTTAAGACCACTTCCTTGATGTGAAAGCTACTTATAATTACATCTTGATAAGAAACCGTTGACTTTGGCCCGGGCGATACCCGTCTACATAAACAATACGTATATGATCTAACAAGGGAGGCCCTCGATTCTGCAACGGAGCGAATGAAACCGATGAACTCTGTGAAAGCTTTAGGATCCGCCTCGTGCGCTCACTCGGGAGAGGGTGGGGCGAGCAGGCAGATACAGTCTCACCGCTACCAAATTCAGCAGATTTGGGAGAAATGTGCAGATTTCACAGGGAAATATGATGCCATAAATGTTTTGATCTATTGGACAGACACAGCTGTTCTTCTACAGACTTCCAGCTGTGAGAAGAGGCAGAATCCCGCCAATGGCGTACAAAGAATAACAGGTCACCGTACCTCTTCCTAAACCTTATGGTATGCGGTAGCTGTGCAGAAAATATGCCAAAACATTAAAAAGGTAGTGTTTCACAGGAAGGATAAAGTGGGTGTACAGTAATACTGAATGGGCAGACGACGTCAGCATAAAAATGGACCGTTTACCAGCTTCTATAGTTTACTTATTGGTTTTCAATGAAAAGTTTTATTAATCTTTAATCAAAGGACTTTCCTTTCCCACTAATGTCAGTGTGACAGATTCTGTCAGTAATTACTCACCTTCATGTGAATCATATGACTGAATCGTAAAATTATGGTTAAAGCGCTGATGTTACATGACTATTTTAACAATGTCCCTACTACCTTTCTGGACCTTGAACGTGTCAGTTGCGATGCTGTCTATGCAGGGTCAGAAAGCTCTTAGAAATAAATGAATTGTCAAAGCCTATCCCTAAACCGTAGAGTTTAATTAGAATCACTATATACAAATAATATGGCAAATATTTCACAAAATCACATTTTCATGTTGCAGCCTTATGCTAGTGCCTTACGTTGCATACTGTAAGTATTCACACCCTTAAAGGATTAGTTCACCCACAAATGAAAATTCTGTCATTAATGACTCACCCTCATGTCGTTCCAAACCCGGAAGACCGTTCGTCTTTGAAACACAAATTAAGATATTTTTAATGAAATCCGAGTGCTTTCTGACCTTGCATTGACAGCAGGGCTCGTTCAAGGCCCAGAAAGGTAGACACTGTTAAAATAGTCCATGTGACTGAGTACGGTTAATCCGTAATTTATGGCGCTACGAGAAAACTTTTTGTATGCAAAAAAACGAAAATAATAACTTTATTTAAGAATTTCTAATTTTCCATGTCAGTTTTCGGTGTGCATTCTGACATAGAATGTCCATCTCTCTTACTCCATTGTCTGTATATTCTGGTTTAAATAAGTAAGGCTTGTCAAAAATTTGCAAGTCATCCTCTCTGTCTAAATCTTCAGACATGTTTACGAAGGCATTTTATGTACAGCGTGTGTCTTCTTCTGCTAAGGTGCAGTGCATCTGCGTTGAAGACTGACGGAAGAGAAGAAATTGCTGAATAAAGTCGTTATTTTAGTTTTCTTTGCGCACAAAAAGTACTCACGCTGCTTCATAAAATTAAGGTTGTACCACTGATGCCAAATGGACTATTTTAACAATGTCCTTACTACCTTTCTGGGCCTTGAAGGTGTCAGTTGCATTGCTGTTTATGCAGGGTCAGAAAGCTCTTGGATTTTATCAAAAATATCTTAATTTGTGTTCCAAAGATGAACAAAGGTCTTATGGGTCTGATGACATGAGGGTGAGTAATTAATGACAGAATTTCCATTTTTGTGTGAACTAATCCTTTAAGGGTTTGAATTAGGGGTGGGCATAGATTAATTTTTTTAATCTAGATTAATCTAGATTAAATCTTGGAATTAATCTAGATTAATCTAGATTAAAATGGCTAATTTGAATTCTGCTGAAGGCATTCAGAATATGTGTGCTACCCAAATAATGACTAAAAGTAAGTCTTCGAGAACGGGCCAGGTGGCGCATTAGATCAGGCGCTCATCTCCTGTTTCCAAAATGCATCACAAACTGCTTGACAATTGCATTTACAACATAATTACCTATACAAACTTGTGTAACCAAGTACTTCTGCGCAAAAGGCTGCACGACGTGCGCGTGCTGCACAGACGCGCACCGGCATGGATATCTGCGTGCATAGTCTTGGGTTAAACTGCGTTGCTTTTAGAAGCGTCAATTCAGTTGTTGCATATAGTTTAATGTATTTATTTCGGGATTATCAAAGTAAATTATAACTCACGTGCCCCAGTAAAAAGGGTCTAGCAACGCACCTGCCCTGAAGCGGCTTCATAACTGCATCATTGTCAGCACGTCTCGTTTGATGTGGTAATTTCACAGAAGTTGAAGACTCGTTCTCGCCCCCTACAGTGCAATTCGACTAGGTATACGTCATCCGCGCTAAAATATCAAAGTGAAAGTCATCATATCTTGCGTAGTTTAGACCCAGCTCCCAACCCAACTTTGAGAATAGATTAACGGCGATATTTTTTTTATCGCCCGATAAGAGTCTCACGTTAACGCAGCACGTTAACGCCGATAACGGCCCACCACTAGTTTGAATACTTATGCACCTTATGCACTAGCATAAGGCTGCAACATAACAATGTGATTTTGTGAAATGTTTTTGTATATAGTGAGTCTAATTAAATTCTACATAAGTGGTTTAGGGCAGTGGCTCTCAATCCTGGTCCTGGAGGACCCCTGCTCTGCACATTTTGCATGTCTCTCTTATTTAACACACCTGATTGAGATCTTCAGTTTGTTAGTTCAGTTCATGGATCTCTCTCCTAATGAGCTGATGATCTCAATCAGGTGTGTTAAATAAGGGAGACATGCAAAATGTGCAGAGCAGGGGTCCCCCAGGACCAGGATTGAGAACCACTGGTTTAGGAATATGCTTTTACAATTAATTTTATTTCTGAGAGTTTTCTGACCCTGCATAGACAGCAACACAACTGACACATTCAAGGCCCAGAAAGGTAGTAAGGGCATTGTGAATAGTCCATGTCCATAATTTTATGATTCAGTCTTAAATGCGTGTTCACAAGAATACCATAATGCATGCATGTGGTGCTGCTGACACAGGAGCAGGCATTCTGACATAGAACGTCCATCTCTCTTAGTTCATTGTCTATATATTATAATAAGTAAGCCTGGGTAAAAAAATGCCAAGTCATCCTCTCTGTGGAAATCTTCAGACGTGTTTACAAAAACTGTTTTATGTACATTGTGCGTCTTCTTCTGCTTGTAAACAAGGTGCAGCACATCCGTGTTCCACATCAAAAAGCTGGCTCCTGTGTCAGCAGCATCACATGCACGTGTCATGATACTCCTGTGAATGTGTGTGTTCAATATGGTGCGTTTATCACCTTTAACCCTATGATTATTCAGGTAGGGGAAGGACAGTCAAATCTAGCCTAAACCAAAAAGGTACTCACCTGTCCGCAGGTTGCAGTCCCTCAGGAATGACGTAGAAGACTCCCCTTGTGGTTGTTCGTGGTTATAAGTTATAAGTAAAATCTCGAGAGGCACTAGTAACAATAAAATTATTATTTATTGGTTACAATCTAAAGGAGTTTAATGCAAAAATAAAATAAAAAATCAGCTTAGCTATTCTTTATATAATCAAGCTTTACAACAGCAATATTGGAGATGCTGACTGCATTAAGCGTAGAGGATACCTGATACCCTAACGAGGGACGCTTAACAGCATCTCCAATATTGCTGTTGTAAAGCTTGATTATATAAAGAATAGCTAAGTGTAACGGAGGCCAGCCAGTAGGTGCTGTGCAGGTAAACCTCACTCCCCGATCTCAAGAGACGCACTAGCGACAGACGCTAGGGGTTGCAGCCTTTAGCCTCCTTGTTAGTGCGTCCGCCTCCCGTGCCGGAGACCCAGGTTCGAGACCAGCTCGGAGCGGGTGCGGTAGGACCCGGGTGTGAGGGGTTACATTGGTGCCGTGACCCAGATGGGAGTGAGGTTTAGGGGGGTGAGTGTAACGGAGGCCAGCCAGTAGGTGCTGTGCAGTAAACCTCACTCCCCGATCTCAAGAGACGCACTAGCGACTGACGTTAGAGGTTGCAGCCTTTAGCCTTGTTAGTGCGTCCGCCTCCCGTGACGGAGACCCGGGTTTGAGACCTGCTCGGAGCGGGTGCGGTGGGACCTGGGTGTGAGGAGTTACATTGGTGCCGTGACCCGAACGGGAGTGAGGTTTAGGGGGGTGAGTGTAACGGAGGCCAGCCAGTAGGTGCTGTGCAGTAAACCTCACTCCCTGATCTCAAGAGACGCACTAGCGACAGACACTTGAGGTTGCAGCCTTTAGCCTTCTTGTTAGTGCGTTCGCCTCCCGTGCCGTGCGGTAGGACCCGGGTGTGAGGGGTTACATAAGCCTCTCGAGATTTTACTTATAACTACAAAATAAACCTTAACCACGAACAACCACAAGGGGAGTCTTCTACGTCATTCCTGAGGGACTGCAACCTGCGGGCAGGTGAGTACCTTTTTGGTTTAGGCTAGATTTGACTGTCCTTACCCTACCTGAATAATCATAGGACTGTGTCAAATACTGACACGGAAGAGAAGAAATTGTTGATTAAAGTAATTGTTTTGGTTTTCTTTGTGCACAAAACGTATTCTCTAACCTTCATAAAATTAAGGTTGATCCACTTATGTCTAATGGACTGTTTGAACAATATCCTTACTACCTTTCAGGGCCTTGTATGTGTCAGTCGCATTGCTGTCTATGCAGGATCGGAAAGCTTCCCGGATTTCATCAGAAATATCTTAATTTGTGTTCCAAAGATGAACAAAGGTCTTACTGGTTTGGAACAACATGAGGGTGAGTAATTAATGACAGAATATTCATTTTTGGGTGAACTAATCCTTTAAGGGTGTGAATACTTATGCACCTTAAGGCACTAGCATAAGGCTGCAACATAACAATGTGATTTTGTGATCACATATATTCATATTCATATAATATTTTTGCCATATTTTTGTATATATTGAGTCTAATTAAACTACATAAGCGGTTGGAGATTAATTAATTGTATTCCATCATATTCAACAATATAAGTCATTAATCAAAGGTTCTATTGAGTATATCTCTGTTCTGATTTTTCACTTGCCTCATTGCGCTTGTATAATACAGCCCTGTTTTAATTTAATCTCTCAGGTCAAAATGACTAATAGTGTGCTTGTGTAAAATCCATACAAAGTCCAGCTCAAGTGGAAATGAATGTTTCATGTCCTTAAACAAGAGGCTCCTCAGAACTGCAGTCGTGCACTTGTTTGTATCCAGCAAATTCTATTTGACATTGTTTATGTTAGAGCAACCCAAATTTGAGTCACAAAATTTCAACCTCAATTATTTTCATAATAATGCACAACTGCGAATTTTGAAGCTGTTTTTAAAATGCCATTTTTTAAATGAAATACACAGAATGGCTTTTTCTTGGAAGATGTGGAGAGCAGGTGATTAATTACGGGAGTATGTGAGCTTTCAGCAACTTTTTTTTGAAAACATGCCCTCAGACTCTTCCAGCTAAACATCAGGTGAGTTTGTGGCTGACAGAGGATCTGAAGAAAGATCCAGTGTGTCTTTGGCTTGCAACTGCACATGGCACACCAACAACCTGCTGATGAAAACTTGGCTCCTGCTCGTTTTCTTTCATGTCTCCCGGGAACCATCGCAGATAGCATTTTTCAATTCTTTGTGTGCTTTTCTCCTTTCCCTCTCTCTCTCTCTCTCTTCCTCTTTGCCGTTCCCTCTGTCTGAGAAACACACAACAAATCTGTTCATTCGACAAGCGTCCCTCCTCCCCCTCTGCCTGCGCCTCCTTCCTCTCATCTGAGGTGGCTAAGTTCAGACTGGCCTCTGCTGTCCTCGGCCTGCCTCTAAAATACTGTCCCCACTTTCCATGATACATGAGAAAAAGCCAGCTGTTCGACATAATGGAGCTTTAAGCTTTACATAATGCTTGCCAAATACAGCCTTGGCAGAAAGCTTGTAAATTCGTTTATGGACACTATCGAAACTCACCTTTTAATTCCTAGAAGTTGGGAGGGGAAAAAACCCCTTGGTGAAATGGAGGGTGACCAAGGCTGCAGAGTAACATCCTGCATCTGGTGCTCTCCACAGCTAGATCTGGTCTGCTGCAAAAGCAACAGGGCAGACTGTAAACATCCCCTGTGCAATGCCAAACTGTTTCTCCAAGCTCAGATGCTGCAACGAGCTAAAGGTGTTGAAGGGATAGCAAACCCAAATATGAAAAATCTGTCATTATTTATTCACCTGTTTGTCGTTCTAAACCTGTATGACATGCAACATGAAATAAGGTATTCTAAAAAATGTCTTAATTTGTTCAGTGTTGTTTTGGACCCCACTGACTTTTATTGTACAGACAAAAACTGTCGAAACATTCTAATAAACATAAATATCTTCTAAGGCATATTATACTGAATATTATTTGCCATTATCAATGTTGTCATTAAAATGTTACACTGAATTCATTTTCAAAAGAAAAACAATCAATACTGTAGAAAAAATATATAATTAAAATACATAATTAAGTCTAAAATATTTGAGAAACATAAAATGAAACGAAAATAAGATTAAAGGTTCGAACTTTACAAACACGGTTCGATGCTTTACAATGCATTAAAGCAACACTAAGTAACTTTTTTTTACCTTAAAATAATGTTTCCGAACTCATGTCAGTGGTTCATCAACTCATAACAGGGTGAAACGGCACTTTCGTATTCGCTTTGCGACCCTCTATCAGCCATAACAGCACTATGTAAGTTTGGGTCGTCGGGTCGCGGTTTTCTAGTTCAAATGATACTACAAATGCGACTTGCTTCACGGCAGGCTTCACAAAAGGTTTTCATACTTTTATAAAGTCATACAACATACTCTACCTTGTCACTGGACATCGTTATTTCCAAAGCCGCTCCTGGATAGCCTTTCAAACAAATAACGTGCATGTGACACGACGGTAGGCTAAATTATTTACGACAGCGGTAATGGACAATTCCGCTTCTAACCTGTAGAGGGAGCATTGAGGGAAAAGTTACTTAGTGTTGCTTTAAGAGCCGGGGGTGAAAACTTTTGAAAAGAACGAAGATATGTCCATTTTTCTTATTTTGCCTAAATATCATATTTTTTTTCCATTTATTACTGCCCTTCAGAAGGTACAGAAGATACAACCTTCTCTAATAGTTGCATATGAGTCCCTTAGTTGTCTAGTGTGAAAAGATGGATCTCAAAATCATACAGTCAATGTTGGAAAGGGTTCAAATACACAAAAATCCAGAAAAATCAAGGAATCTAAGAAATTTAACTGCTCAGGACAAACAAGGGTCTCATGAACAGCTATCACTAAAAAATAAAAGAAACAACTGTGGATCATTCGGGTAACAACAAAGTATTAAGAAGCAAGTGTATGTAAACTTTTGAATAGGGTCTTATTTTTAACAAATTAACTAGTATTTTCTCTTATGGACTATATGTAAATGTCTTTTATGTGAAATATCTTATTCAGGTCAGTACTAAATAAAAAAATAACATGCATTTTGTATGATCCCTCTTGTTTTTATTAACTTTTTGCAAATTCTGCAAGGTGTATGTAAACTTTTGACTGTATTCAAAGAAAATAGCTTACTTCCATGTTGCAAACTTGATATATACTGCTATTTTTTCAAAGGCTGACAATGTACAGATACTGTTTGGCACTTGAATAGTACAGTTAGCATGAGGGCTAACAGCTTCAGCTAATAAACAAAGCCGCGTTTTGTCTTTCCACACTGTACATGGAATTGCTGTATGGTGCAATTACAGCAATTTAGCAGATATTTCATGTTTATTGTACATGTGGAGTTGGTTAGGATTTACATGAAATGTACATTGTCCCCACAGAAAATCACATCTTGTTGATGAAAGTGTGAAGAAGACTGTTGAAATTATAGGACTCTGCTTTGGTGGTTTATGGTGGCTGGAGCAGTGTGAATTTACACACATCTGTTTGACAGATAGCAAGGGCTCCAACTGGTTGGAGATCCTCACAGATGTTGGCGCATGGTTGTAAAAAGGTTCTCAGCTGTAAATCTCAGAGCTTGGTAAGATACCACTCAGAGTCTGTTTTCAGGATGCAGGCAAGTGAGCTGTGGCTCTTTTCAACAAGAAAAATAAGCTGTGGGCAGCTTCTCCATGGCATCTGTTCGAGCCCCTTGTGTTGATGTAATTTCTTCATAATAGTGATCTTATAATCTTATCAGTTTAAAATGAAATCTGTGCAAGCATTTCAAAGCTAAAATGCAGAGCTACTAATTCTAATGTTACTGTTTTATGTACTTTAATAATTATTAAAGGATAACTATTGCCAAAATGCAACCTGGGCTGTTTTTTTTTTTTTTTTTTTTTACTGTAAACGAGACAAACTTATATCTAAAAGCATAATTACGACAAATGAGCCGTTTTTGAGATTGACCGTGATTTCGTTTTGTGGTCAATGGCCGGTGAATGGGAGTACTCAGGGCATAACTTTTTTAATGCATCAAAATCGATATTTTTACAACACTAAGAAGGCTCGACACACCATGAAACTTTGCTCGAAGTATCGCCTGGGTCTCTACACATGAACTCGAGCATTGAGAACATTGTTTGTGTAGAGATTACTAAAAGAAAGGTTTTGAACAACTCACTTTCACTGTTTGAGTTTCCGCTCGCGGCCGTCTTGCCAGTCAAGAAGTGTCGATCTCCGAATGCGAGGAGAGTAAAGAAGGATAGCTCCTAAAGCATATTTCCATATAAATGCACAGCTAATTCGTTGTTTTGTCGCAAGTGAAAAACAATATTAACCTTTTAGTTGTAAAAAGAGCCTCATATAAGCCTAAGATTTCGTCCTATGGAGTCCATTCATTCGCATTCGGACACTTCTTGACTGGCAAGGCGGCCGCGAGCGGAAACTCAAACAGTGAAAGTGAGTTGTTCAAAAACTTTCTTTTTAGTAAACTCTGTGTACACAAACAATGTTCTCAATGCTCGAGTTCATGTGTAGAGACCCAGACGATACTTCGAGCAAAGTTTCATGGTGTGTCGAGCCTTCTTAGTGTTGTAAAAATATCGATTTTGATGCATTCAAAGTTATGCCCTTAGTACTCCCATTCACCGGCCATTGACCACAAAACGAAATCACGGTCAATCTCAAAAACGGCTTGTTTGTCGTAATTATGCTTTTAGATATAAGTTTGTCTCATTTACAGTAAAAAAAAAAAAAAAATTTGGCAATAGTTATCCTTTCATATTATGACTATAGAATTGACCCATATTCTGTGTTTGCCTTGATCTGCAGTTTTTGTCTTAAGTGTTTACATTGGGAGAACTTCATAGATTCCAGGAACCATCATTTCATGCCAAGATCAATGTCTGTATGGAAATGCAACACTAAGATAGTGTCATGAAATCGGTCTGGGCTTTCCCAGAGTTTCCTTGAAACAGTCCATTTCGTGTCTCTAAGAGGAAGCCACTTGTGCTGGATGGCTTTGAAGCTGAATCAAAGCAGTTGGTACTGTATGATGTGACAATGTGATGAAAGTCTCTAGAAACGTTTTGTGGAAAATATGCTCCATTCAGATAATGAAATCAAGTCACACAATAATGGTACTAAATCACCAGCAGATGGCAATCTTTGTCCTATATGGATCTTTACACTCCCACAGACTTAATATCATTTCATTCACATCACACTGAGTAAAAAACACACATTGTTTCCCTTTAAAACTGGAAATAGCATTGAACATTATTTTTATTTATGCAGAAGAGAGAAAGATTCCACTACAGTCCATTAGGTGGCAGAAACCTTATTTTGCCAACCAACAAAATAAACGTGAAAGAAGTTTTTTTGATTTGTTTTGGAAGCTCATTTTGCACTTTCCACACCTGGGCCCTTTACTAGGTTTATTTGTTATGGTGCTGTGTATATGGAGGGCCGTTGGGGCCAAAACCTGTTGTACTAACGGCTTAATGTTATTGTATCACGGACATATCTCACAAATCCTTTCATAAACAAAGTGTAGAGACAGTGTAAACAAGAGACTGATTGCGCAGTATAGAGAGCTTTGTTTATTATAATAGAGATTTGTGAGATTGCGAACTAAGATGAGTGCCAGCTTTTAATAATTTTTAAGGGAGTTTGTAAATGAGATACTGATTTAATACAACAGTTAAATAAACAAGTTATTATTAAGTGACTTACATTGTCTGACTATAATACTATTGCCTGATTTGCTCTATTTCGTCGTCAAAAGTAGTTAGAAACAAGCCACAACTGAGCCGCCGCGCATCTTCATTCAAACACTGCGTTTTTAAACAAATCAATGATTCAATTTCCCATTCATAAAGACAGCCACTTGCTTTATTCCTGAATGAACCATGTGTTCGAACGAATCAAATGAATGACATGATTCAGTAATTAAATCAGTGCCTTGCAGCCACCTGCTGATAGATCGTTTTAGTTATTTAAATAATATAATATTTCTGTATTCAATATTGTATATTTTTATATACGATATAACTGCAAGAGAAAAGCATGAAAATATATATTTTCCTCGCATCTCATATTTATATCTTATAAACATTTACTGTGTCCGGTATTATAAGAATGGGGTCTGATGAAAAGCGATCACTGATGCAGTTGCAATGTATATTGCAAAATGGTGCCCATATATTGTGGAAAAGAGTAAATCGTAAATCGGATTTTTTGTGAAAAAATACATTTTTAGGCCATATCGCCCAGCCCTAATATTTCACAATATTAATCTAAACAATTAACCTGGATAAATGTGCGCTATTAGACGCATATCCACTGGTTTGTGCGGAGAGTGGAGCTAAAGCGCAAATTGCAGGACATGGAAGCGCCAACGCGATCACTAAAATACCCCATAATTTTTGCATAATTTTGGCACAACCTAACACTCTTTGTATTTCTCTACGAACAAGAAATAAAGAAAAATGACAAACGGTTTGATTTTATTATTAATATTATTATTAATATCATTTTATTAGTATAAATAGGCTAATCTTTGAAAATTAAAACATTTAAAGTGCCCCTATTATGCCTTTTCAAATATGATATTTCATGTAGTGTGTCATGTAGCTGTATGTGAACATAAACTATCTGCAAAGTTGTGACGCCGACAGTGCACTATAAATGAAGTTTTTGTCTAACAAAAAAAAGAGTCGGCTCACATTCGCCTAAACGAGTCGTCAGCAATTCGAATCTTTTTTCTGTAACGGCCACACGTCACGAGCTACACATTTGCGTAATGTCCGCCCACGTTCAATTTCGCGAACAACTTGCCCGCCCACAAACAGTAGGCCTACCATTTTCACGTGGATTAACGTTACATCATGTCAAGAAGACGCCCTGCGAGTGAATTTGTTTTATATGCCCTTCCGAAAGATGAAACTACCAAGGATGAGTGGTTAACATTAATTTTTTCAACACCTCAGCAGTCCAATGCCAATCTTGTGTTGTGTTCGCGTCATTTTACTGATGACTGTTTTTCCAATCTTGGGGAGTAACGTTACAACGCGAGATTCACCAAACGCTTGGTTTTAAAAAATGGATCAGTGCCCAGTTTATTTGGACCGGCTTGCTCCTCTGAACTTCTACCTGTAAGTATGATTAATAATTGATGATTGTATTTTCTAGCGATCGTTCAAAATACGTCTTTGTGTACGTTATGGTGTGTAACAACCCCGCACATGTCTTGGTAACCGGCTAACTTGCGTTTCTGTAGTTCTGTTGTTCAGCTGTGAGTGCAATGTAGTCTAAAAATTGTGATTGATGCAGCTTGACTGTCTGTCTGCCTTATTAGTTTAAGTAATGATAATGATAAACGATGGCTTAACGCAGTGTTATGGGTTGTACGTTACAGTGTTGAAGTTCACAACGTAGAGGTGTGCCCGGTTCGCTTACAAAAGCAAATTGCAAGCACTTCCCACAGTTATAATATGACACCCACTGAGAAACGTCCTGCTCCAGTCGTGCTTGCAAAACAGTTTCTTGTCTATGTGCCACTTCAACCGTTTCATCGTCAGACTCCGGCTCGAATTGATAGGGTAAAATCGAGGCTATTTTTTCTATGCATTAACAAGTCTCCACAGCTGTCATTCAGTTATGCCAATGGGCGTTTCGTTTTGCGCTGAAGCGGTAGACCAATCCAAAAGGACTGCACCATCTGACCAATCACAGCAGTGAGGGCTCACTGAAAGGAGGGGTTTAGAGAGACTGATTCTTCGAACTGCTTCACACGAGTCGTTTACGAATCATTTAGAAAAGGGGTAAAATTAAATCTAATTTTTGAGAAAACTAAAGTGTTTTTTGAACTTGCATACATGTAAACCTGTTTTAAGAGACTATTACAACAATATTAACTACCTTTAACATGGCATAATAGGGGCACTTTAAATTATTTTTTGTTCATGGGTAAAAACAAATGAGCTTATGCTTTACTGTTTGTTTCACATTCGTGGGTGGCCTTGATACTTTAGTCTGATTATATTATGTATTATTTATTTCTATATTATTAAATTATATATCTTTAGTTAAATCAAACCGCGAGTCGCATCGTGTCCTTCTTCTGGGGTAAATTGCGGGCTTTATACTGCACTGTTAAAAAAAAACTCTTTTTTTACAGTAGTTTTATATTATTTCAAATTACATTCAAAACTTAGTAATATTACTAACAATATCTGTAAACTAACAACTTGACTGTTATTTTAGGTCCTATATCATTAAAGACAAATTACAGTATTTTTTCTTTTTTTATACAGGAAAATTACTGTATTATTTTTACAGTATTTTTTGTGTTATTTTAAATTATGTTAAAACCTTTGTAAAATTACAAACAATATCTGTAAATTAACAACTTAACTGTTATTTTAAGTATTATTCCATTAATGACAAATTAGAGGAATTCTCATTTTTTTATACAAAAAATTATTGCTTTTTTTACAGTATGTTTTCTGTTTTCTTTAATTACTTACACATTGACGTAAAAGTACAAAAACAATCTGTAATTAAATAATGTAGCTCATTAAGGTTTATGTCCATACTAACAATTTAATGTTCTTTTTGTAATTTGAAAGTAAATCTTATTAGTTTTATATTTAGGTGCATTTTACATTAAAACTCTGTAATTTTATATAAAACAGAAGTAGAATATGTATAAAATAGAAAAAATCCACAAATCATGTAACCATGCAATAAAAATGTATTGCATTAAAATGGTTTATTTTTATAAAGAACAAATTAACCAATAAAGAGTGAGTGTATAATTTATTTGCAGAAGTCGTGTCAAAAAGCAATACCACAGTAGTCCAAATGACAATACGTTGCAGTCGCAGTCCTCTCTGGTGGCATAATTTAAATTGTTAAATGCTGAAAACGCTATACTGAATTCACTATCGCTCAGTTGACGCGTTTCTTATTTAAAACACGCATTACCGGCAGAAACACGGCAAGTCGCAATCTATGACGGTACCCGCGACAGCCAATGAGTGTTTGATTATAGTTGTGGAATGAAGATTGAGAACAAACAAACGCGAATATGGACTTTTTTACCAGCAGCTAAAGGTCATGCAAACTGCAAAAGGTAAGTAGGCCTACCTTTTACTATTATATAAAGTTCTATAGACTATAACGCTAACGTTAGTTACATTAAGATACAGTGTACTGATCGCGATTACATATCTCAATGTCCTACCAGTGTATGCTACTGTGTTTTGTTAGTATGAGCTAATACTGTTAGCTGCGGCTAGGCGGTATATTTATGTCTTGCCGAATATATGAAGTGAAAGAAATCTGCACCTCACTTGAATAGTCAAATACAGACAGTTTACTTAAGATGTAATTGACCTAAATATAGTCGCTAATGTTTTGAGTCAAGATTAACAATCCAGGTTAGGTGTCAGTAACTGGATCTGTGCATTTTGTTCTTAAAGTTACAGCAGTATAATTCAGCCTAACGTTACCAGCAGTCGGTCTTAATTATAATCAAACAACAAAATACTAAAGAGAAAATCATTAAATGTACTTAACTTGCCTTTGTATTAGTCCTATTGTTTGTAACGTTAATTTGCTACTTTGATCGTATGTTGAATGAAATACAGTATTATAAATAACTAACGTATAATATGATATATTACTATTGTGAAATAATATGGTCACATCGCACACCCATGCTAGTTTTAAGATCAAACTCACAAAATGTGACAGAACTTCAAAATGAGTAACCTGAGAACACTGTTATGTGAACTCATTTGACAGAGAGAGGACCTGAAAGCATGATCCTTGGACTCCATGGAGATGAATACTTACAGTCGTGGCCAAAAGTTTTGAGAATTACATAAATATTGGAAATTGGAAAAGTTGCTGCTTAAGTTTTTAAAATAGCAATTTGCATATACTCCAGAATGTTATGAAGAGTGATCAGATGAATTGCATAGTCCTTCTTTGCCATGAAAATTAACTTAATCCCGAAAAAAACTTTCCACTGCATTTCATTGCTGTCATTAAAGGACCTGCTGAGATCATTTCAGTAATCGTCTTGCTAACTCAGGTGAGAATGTTGACGAGCACAAGGCTGGAGATCATTATGTCAGGCTGATTGGGTTAGAATGGCAGACTTGACATGTTAAAAGGAGGGTGATGCTTGAAATCATTGTTCTTCCATTGTTAACCATGGTGACCTGCAAAGAAACGAGTGCAGCCATCAGTGCGTTGCATAAAAATGGCTTCACAGGCAAGGATATTCTGGCTACTATGATTGCACCTAAATCAACAATTTATAGGATCATCAAGAACTTCAAGGAAAGAGGTTCAATTCTTGTTAAGAAGGCTTCAGGGCGTCCATGAAAGTCCAGCAAGCGCCAGGATCGTCTCCTAAAGAGGATTCAGCTGGGGGATCGGAGTGCCACCAGTGCAGATCTTGCTCAGGAATGGCAGCAGGCAGGTGTGAGCGCATCTGCAAGCACAGTGAGGCCAAGACTTTTGGAAGATGGCCTGGTGTCAAGAAGGGCAGCAAAGAAGCCACTTCTCTCCAAAAAAACATCAGGGACAGATTGATCTTCTGCAAAAAGTATGGCGAATGGACTGCTGAGGACTGGGGCAAAGTCATATTCTCCGATGAAGCGTCGTTCCGATTGTTTGGGGCATCTGGAAAAAGGCTTGTCCGGAAAAGAAAAGGTGAGCGCTACCATCAGTCCTGTGTCATGCCAACAGTAAAGCATCCTGAGACCATTCATGTGTGGGGTTGCTTCTCATCCAAGGGAGTGGGCTCACTCACAATTTTGCTCAAAAACACAGCCATGAATAAAGAATGGTACCAAAACACCCTCCAACAGCAACTTCTTCCAACAATCCAACAACAGTTTGGTGAGGAACAATGCATTTTCCAGCACGATGGAGCTGCGTGCCATAAGGCAAAAGTGATAACTAAGTGGCTCGGGGACCAAAACGTTAAAATTTTGGGTCCATGGCCTGGAAACTCCCCAGATCTTAATCCCATTGAGAACTTGTGGTCAATCCTCAAGAGGCGGGTGGACAAACAAAAACCCACTAATTCTGACAAACTCCAAGAAGTGATTATGAAAGAACGGGTTGCTATCAGTCAGGATTTGGCCCAGAAGTTGATTGAGAGCATACCCAGTCGAATTGCAGAGGTCCTGAAAAAGAAGGGCCAACACTGCAAATACTGACTCTTTGCATAAATGTCATGTAATTGTCGATAAAAGCCTTTGAAACGTATGAAGTGCTTGTAATTATATTTCAGTACATCACAGAAACAACTGAAACAAAGATCTAAAAGCAGTTTAGCAGCAAACTTTGTGAAAACTAATATTTGTGTCATTCTCAAAATTTTTGGCCACGACTGTATATGTAATCCAGGATTTTGGATCAGCTGTGCAGATTTGGTATGGAGCTAGTGAGTACATTTTTGCAAGCCCATGTCTGTCAGTAAGTAGATAGTGTTTTATTAAACAAATTAATTTTAATGTAATTGATTGCGTGTGTGTGTGTGTGTGTGTGTGTGTGTGTTTCCCCCTTATGATCCAGAAGTTTTGGGAATGAAAATCTTCTACTACATAATCTCCAGAGGAAGTAAGTATTAATTTCTAACATTAAG
Source organism: Garra rufa (assembly GCF_049309525.1). Taxonomy (NCBI): domain Eukaryota; kingdom Metazoa; phylum Chordata; class Actinopteri; order Cypriniformes; family Cyprinidae; genus Garra; species Garra rufa. Next base: position 16,202,667 of record NC_133384.1, read on the forward strand.
ACACATTAACATTAATTTATTTTTAAAGGAATGTTCGTAGTATTTTTCTTAATTTTTTTTGTTTTTGTTTTTTTACCCCCAGCTGATTCAGCTGATTACTGGCCGTTTGGAGGAGGACTGCTCTTTATCTGGTGTGTCTGTCACTTCTGGTGCAGAGTCATGGACCTTTTGTTGTATGTTTTGGTTTTACTTATTATCACACTACGTTTACTATCAGAGCTACAGTGGTGCCAAAATTATTAGAACACTAGTATTTTAACTACCTTAACTAATGGTTTAAACTTAGTTATTTCTATCATTTGCTATAGTGTGTCAGCATGAAATATCAGTTTACATTTCCAAGCATTCATTTTGCCATTAATTATAATAATCAGTGACATAAGTATGAAAACAAACAGCGCTTCACACGGAGGTCTGATCTCATCATCTAAATCCGGAAGAACTGTGGCAACATCTCCAAGATGCTTAAAGAAACCTACCAGCAAAGCAGTACTGTTAAAAGTTTTAAGCACTTGTGTAAAAATTCTGTAAAATGAGAATGTTGATAAAAATACCATAAATGTTTTCTTTATCGATTAACTTCTTTTAACTAAATTAAATCAACATTTGGTGTGACCATCATCTTGTGTTTCAAGCAGCTTTTGCACTAGGTGCACTTGCGGATAGTTTTTCAGGTTTGCAGGTGGGTCTCTTGAAGCATCTTGGAGACGTTGCCACAGTTCTTCTAGATTTAATCTGTCTCAGTTTGTTCTGTTTCTTCATGTCATTCTGTGCAGAATGGATGATGATGAGATCAGGGGTCCGTTCTTCGTACGTCGCTAACTCAGTTAGCTGGATTTGATTGATGTGGATTTGTCCTGATCTTGGATTGTTTCGTTCTTCGATGCGCATCTCGGACTTGGTGTCATAGTAACAGGTCCGTAAACTTAAACCTGCTCGGGAGCAGGTTTATTTCATGTAAACAGGATTTAGGCTGCGCTCCTGGCGGGTTATGATTGGTTGAAATGCCGAGGTCACATCTGATTGGTTAAAGAGCACGACTGACGCGGACTGACTCACGTGGGAAAAGAAAAGTATCTTGCAAGAAAGTGTAGAAAATAATTATGACGATTCACACACGAATGATGACCACAGCTACACACACACACACACACACACACACACACACACACACGCACACATTATTTAATATATATATATATATATATATATATATATATATATATATATATATATTGTGACGACTCGGCTGCCTCCCCCCTAATTATCATCACCACCCCGTCCCTTATTCGCCGCCCTTCTCCAGGGTCCCGACGGGAGTGGGTGTGTAGGGGAGAGGAGGGGCAAGTAATCGTCTCGGGCTGGCGGCGTGTGATGAGGGCACCTGAATGGAATGAAGCCTCATCACCGCCGCTGTTTAAATGCCGAGCGCGCTTCTCCTCAGGAGACCGGTCTCTCCCCCGTGCATGCACGCTGGTGTCCTCGTGGGTCCAGGAAGGGGTGAAGAGGAAGCCAGCGCTGCCAGAGGACGAGCAGCCGGACCCCGTGTGTCCGGACGAACGCCGCACCCGTTAGTCGGCTGACGGGCCAGGTTGCCGGGCCGTCGAATCCCCCGAGAGTGCCGCAGAGCAGCAGAAGGAGGACGTTGCTGCAAGAGATGCCGCCGCCCCTCGCGCGCCGGACCTGAGCGGGGAGCGCGTGCGGCCGCCGGACTCCGCCCCTTACCTGGACCCTTCCCATTTGAACACTGCCCCTCCTTCACGGAACCCCCTTCACAACGAGGACACCAGATCCCCCTTTTATTTGGACACTTTATTTCCCTTTTGGACACTTCTTTCATTTTCTGTTTAATAAAAGCCTCTCCGAGGCCTGACGCCACACTGTGTCCACTGTGTCTGTCGTTTGCTCCTCCCACCACAAAAAAAAAAAAAAAATATATATATATATATATGTGTGTTCAAAAGTTTGGGGTCAGTACATTTTTATTGTTGGTGTTTTTTTTGTTTGTTTTTTTTTAAAGAAATTAATAATTTTATTCACCAAGGATGTATTAAATTAATAATTAAACAATCCTGGAAAAAAAATCACAGGTTCCAAAAAACATTTGGCAGCACAACTGTTGATATTATCCAACATTGATCATTCTAATAATAAATCAGCATATTAGAATGATTTCTGAAGGATCATGTGACACTTAAGACTGGAGTAACAGCTGATAAAAATTCAGCTTTTCATCACAGAAATAAATTCTATTTTAAAGTATGTTAAAATAAAAAACATTATTTTATATTGCAATAACATTTTGCAATATTACTGTTTTTTTTCCTGTATTTTTAATCAAATAAATGCAGCCTTGATAAGTATAAGAGACTTCTTTAAAGACTATTACAAGTCTTACTGACCCAAACTTTTGAACGGTAGTGTATATAAAAATTAAAATATAAAATAACATATCAAGGAAAAAACATGTAACATGGGCAGCATTAACACATTTAATTTGTTCACAACTTTTGCCAGCCCTCTCTCCTTGCCTTTGCAGTGTTCCTTTGCGTTTTAATTAAACTCTGAAACTCCTGAAATCCTCAATCAAGAGTTCTTGCTCTGCTGCAGAAAAATACTGAGCGCGCTCCTTCGACATGTTCGCCGACCAATCAAAGAGTTGCCGATCAATGTTTCTACTATCGATACGTACCCCCTTTTAAGCCACCCAGTGATCTCAAATGACTTCATCCAGCTATACTAATCATCAACAACAGGTGCGTTCGGAGAACCGGAATAGTGAGCTCATAGTTAGCGCGATGATTTGATCTTGGATGTGTCATTTGATCTTGGATGTAGTAAGCAAGGTATGAAGAACAGACCCCAGATCTCTGTTTGGAGCACTGGCTGTTGTCAAACAAAAATCTTATTGGATTATTACAATTAATGGCAAAATTATTGTTTAGAAATATAAAATAAAATTACCCATTGAAACACTACAGCAAAAGATAGACATAACTGAATTAAAATCATTTTTAGCTTGTAAAAATACTAGTGTTCTAATAATTTTGGACACCACTGTATATGGAGTCCATGGGAGTCAGTAGAATATTGTGGATTAAAATAAAATGATGTGGATGAGATAGAAATGCATTTTCAGTTAAATTACTCCTCGGAGCTCTGAATAACTGGTAATGAGCAATTCAATAATCTAAATTTACATCTGAAACTAATAAAATTGTTAATCTTGAAAATTTTGTACATGTATTGGTTATGTATTTATTCAGTTTTAAAGGACTAATTCAATTCTGATACAAATATTTCCTGCTGATAATTTACTCACCCCTGTGTCATTCAAGATGCTTGTGTCTCTCTTTTTCTGTCGAAAAGGTTTTTGAGGAAAACATTCCAGGATTTTTCTCCATATTTCGATGGGAGCCAACGGGTTGAAGGTCCAAATTTAATTGTCAATGCAGCTTCAAATGGCTCTACATCATCCCATCCAAGGAATAAGGGTCACTGGGAACTTGTAAAGCCCTTTGAAAGCTGTATTGAACGTTTTGAAGAAACTGTCCCATGTTCTTTTAATGTAATTTTAATGTATTTCTTAAAAAATAGCTGAAATGTAAAATGTTAATTTTATATGGCATTTGCACAGACATTATATTGCAGACTGTTTTTTTGTCTTTTAAATAAAAATGTTAATTTTCCACCTTGAGCATGCTTTGACACTTTATTGAAGGTTTTTTATTGTAATGATTTGTAAAATAACAGTGTTTCTCTGTAGAACATTTAGTGCTTTCATTGTAATAATCTAGGTAAAATTTGTCAAATAAGGGTTTTACACTGTAAAAAAATGGTCAAACGACTGGCAGCTATGGCTGCCAAACAAAAACCGTAAAATTAAAGTAAAATATCCTAATTAAAACAAGGAAAAATCAGTAAAATAAGGGTTTTACACTGTAAAAAAAGTCCTGTATAAAAACGGTCAAATGACTGGCAGGTATGGCTGCCAAACAAAAACTGTAAAATATTGTAATTGAAACAAGGAAAGACCTGTAAAATGTTTCTGTAAAATTATTGTTTTTGCACTTTATTTCAATTAAGATATTTTACTGTAATATTACGGTTTTTGTTTGGCAGCCGTAGCTGCCAGTCATTTGACCGTTTTTTTTTTTTTTACGATTTTTTTTTTTTTTTACAGTGATGAATAGGCTGTGCTGCGCTCTTGTTGGATTTATTAATTAAATAAATACAAATTTGTTTTTGATTGTTTAAGTAGCCTATGCCTTTCAAGCTGTCTATACACATAACAGAAAGAGCACCCTGTTATTTTACAAAAGTGTTTTATAACGTTTTGTTGTTATTGTGGAAGTAGCCCACACAAAATAAAGCATTTATATTTCTTTCCTGTTATCAAAATGCAAGAGATCGCGCAGGTGCCGGTGACCCATGAACTGCAGTGTTGTGCTTAAATGTATATTTGCAAGAAATATAGCCTATGCAACAGCAAAACAGCATGAAGAAACGTTATTGTTACTAATTCGCAGAGCCATACATCAGATTAACTCTTTTCGGCGTGATGGACAGTAAAGACAGGAGTTGAAGTGGAGCGCTTAAATAAAAAGATGTCGTTTTAACGACATAGCTGAGTGAAAAAAAAATTGTCCAAACCTGCCTGGCCCTTGTCAGCATTATGTTTTCCTAGTGCCCCCCCCCCCCCCCCCCCATGTTTCCTATTCAAATGGTTTAGTCCTTGTCTCCCCCTTTTTGGTTCATGTTCTTTTGGTTCAGTCATGCCCATATTTGTATTTCCCCCTCGTCATCCTGTTATCTTGTTTTGTAACCACGCCCTGTTTGTTGTGTATTTAAGTCTGTGTCAGTTCACACCCCAGTGTCCGTCGTTAACGTTGCTTCTGTTTGTTTCAGCTCCATGTTCTACGTTTCTTTTCTTTAATAAATAACAGTGTTTATTTTACTCCGGTTTCTGCCTTTTCATCTCCACTTATCAACCTGCAAAAACTGTGACAGAATGATGGACCAAGACAGAAAATGAGTCGGGCTGAGGCAGCTCTGAGGAGACTGCGGCAAGATGGTCGTGAGTTGGAGCGATATATGGAGGACTTCATCGAGCTCTACCATCAGGTAGGTTGGCACGAAGCTGCTCTCGGCGCTGTGTTTGTTTTGGGGCTGGATGAGACCATTCGCTGTGATCTTCCCTCTTGTAATTTCCCCTTGACCGAGCTAATAAACCTGATTCTATATTTAAATGGATCTGATTTTGAAGTTGAAGAATTTTCAAATCCTGGTCGGTCTCATCTTCCAGTCCCCTCACAGACACAGCGCATCGCGCCAGCCTGCCCTAAGCCGAGAACCTCCACATACCGTTCCAACGGATCGAACCACCAGCCCAGTCTCCTATCCCCAGTCGTCCTCCAAAGTTCCGCCGCTGTCCTCAGCCTGATACGGCCGGCCTCCTCCCCGCGCTCTAGTCTGCCGGCCGCCGCCCAGCGCTCAAGCCCACCGGCTTCCTCTCTGCGCTCAAGCCCATCAGCCGCCAAGCCAGCGTCAGCTCACAAAATGGCCACCACGTCAGCTCACAAGATGGCCGCCACGTCAACTCGCAAGATGGCTGTCACGCCAGAGTCTGCAAGCAAGATGGCTGTCACGCCAGAGTCTGCAAGCAAGATGGCTGCCACGTCAGAGTCTGCACGTAAGATGGCCGCCACGCCAGAGTCTGCACGCAAGATGGCCACCGTTCCTGAGTCCCCGGCCAAGATGGCCGCCAAGCCTGAGTCCCCGGCCAAGATGGCTGCCAAGCCTGAGTCTGCACCCAAGATGGCTACCGCCAAGTCAGAGTCTCCGCTGGTTCCGCCCAGCCTCCCAGAGTCTCCGCTGGTTCCGCCCAGCCTCCCAGAGTCTCCGCTGGTCTCACCCAGCCCTCCAGTGACCGCGCCACCAGAGCGCCCTCCAGTGACCGCTTACCCAGAGCCTGCTTTCCCAGAGTCTCCGCTGGGGTCGTCCAGCCCTCCAGAGCCCGCTCCTCAAGAGCGCCGTCCAGAGCCCGCTCCTCAAGAGCGACGTCCAGAGCCGGTGTCTCCTCCAGCGCGCCCTTCCGTGCTCTCCTGGGTGGACTATACCCTAGGTTCCCCCAAGAAATTTTTTTTTGGGGGGGCTACTCCCCTGATCAGCCACAGCCTCATGGACTGTATGCTCGGCCATGGCTTCTTGAACCCCCTGAACCACCATAGCCTTATGGACTGTTTACCCGGCCATGGCTTCCTGAGCCCCCAGATCTGCCATGGCCTCATGGACTGTGTGCCCAGCCATGGCCTCCTGAGCCCCCAGATCCGCCATGGCCTCATGGACTGTGTGCCCGGCCATGACCTTCTGAACCCCCTGATCCGCCATGGCCTCCTGGACTGTTTATCCGGCCATGGCCTCCTGAGCCCCCAGACCCGCCATGGCCTCCTGAACTCTATGATCCGCCATGGCCCCCTGAGCCCCCTGATCCGCCCTGGAGGCCGTCCCTGTATCCTGTGTCCCTCCCTACCGGCCTCCAGGGCACCCACCCTCCCTCCCTCCCCTTTAGTTGGTATACGGCGCGAGACGCGCCTTTTCGAAGGGGGGCGTTAATGTCAGCATTATGTCCTGTTCTGTTCTGTTTTCCTAGTGTCCCCCCCCCCCCCCGTTTCCTATTCAAATGGTTTAGTCCTTGTCTCCTCCTTTTTGGTTCATGTTCTTTTGGTTCAGTCATGCCCATATTTGTATTTCCTCCTCGTCATCCTGTTATCTTGTTTTGTAACCACGCCCCGTTTGTTGTGTATTTAAGTCTGATGGCATTACATCTTTACAATCATTACAATCTTTAAGAAGTCAAATATCACCTTATAATTGGAAGGTTTTTTTCCGTCACTGTTCCTAATTTATTTCTTTATTTTTAAGTAGGAACACTAGTGCTCCTGAAAAGAAATGTAAGCGTCCATACTGTAAGAATGTAATGTTACCTTTTAAAAACTAAGTGCAAATGTTTTTTGCAAAGTGTAAACTATTGTGCTTCAGATCAGAATTTCAGAGGACGGGGGTTTGTGAATCTTTTGCTTCAGATCAGACCTTCGGAGCACAAATCATTTGATTTAGATCGGGATTTTTAAGCAGGTTTGTGAATCTTTTGCTTTAGATTGGAACATCAGAGTGCAGATCACAAATCATTCGATTTAGATTGGAACTTTGGAGTGGGTTTCTGAATCTTTTGCTTTAGATAGGAACTTTGGAGCACAGATAGCAAATCATTTGATTTAAATTATTCCTAACTCTTAAATGTTTCCTTTGGGGTGAGCTCACAACCTTGCCCATATTGTCCAGGTGACCAAAGTGTGCAATGTGCAGAGTTGCGCTCTTGGTCCATTGCTCTCCGACCCCTCCAGAGGACTGCAGCAGAGCTTCCCTGGCCTGTTAGGGTGGCCTCTCCCTAAATACACATGCACTTACGGGTTGCATGGATGCAGACTTGAACAGACTGCATTATGGGCACATAGCAGATCAGCCCCGCCCAGAGATCTCCACTGGAGCTCGGAACCAACAAAACGACAAAAAGAATGGTCAACTTGTTAAAGTTTTTTTGTTCTTGTTTGAAATAGTTTTTGTCCAATCTGCTTAGTTAAATTCAGATATTTGTTACCAAATTGGTTGTGATTTTCTTTAAAAAAAAAAAGTCATTTTTTTTGGCAACCTAGGGCACGCCCTGTGTCCCACCCACCACAACCTTACAGGACACACCCTAGTCCTAACTCCAAGTGCGTAACTGGGGTGAACTGACAGCATTGGCCATCACCTTTGGAAGCAATAAAAAGCTTTTAAATCGTACCTGTTGGCGACTCTTCTGTCATCTGTTGTGGTCTCTTCTTTCTGATGATAATCACTTGCCTGCAAAAGTCTTGACTTGATATTGTAGAGATGTTTTGTCACATGCTGTGTGTTTACAAAAAGAAAATGTACAAAGTCAACGATTCACTTCAAAGTGACATATAACTTACCTCCTAACTATACTTATAACTATGCTTAAAAGTTATCTCATACTTATCTCAAATTGTTTACAAATGCGAGACATGTTGCATCTGGTGTAGAGACCATTCTAACTTAATAGTGTCATAGCACACTTAAAACTTCAATAATTGAAAATCTTACCTGTTGGCGGCTCTTCTGTCATATGTTGTGGTCTCTTCTTTTTGAGGATAATCACGTACATGCAGAGGTCTTGACTTGATATTGTAGAGTTATTGTGTCACACGCTGGTGTGTTTGTGTACAAATGTATACATATAACTATGCTTGAGACTTCTCTTATAGTTTAAATAAACTAAGGCAGATGCTAACAGTCCGTCCAGAGGGGCTGCAGCAGAGCTTCCTGTTTCCCTGGCCTGTTAGGGTGGCCTTTCCCTAATTGCACAGGGGCTTACAGGTTTCCTGGATGCAGATTATAACAGACTGCACTATGGGTACATAGCTGATCTGTCCCGCCCAGAGTTCTGCACCAGAGCAAGGAACCAATCCGACAGAAAGAAGGGCCAGTTTGTTTTTGTACAATTTGCTTAGTAAATTTCAGATACATATTTCTTAGCAAATTGGTTGGGATTTTCTTTTAAAAAAAAATCATTTGTCGTTTTTTGGCAACCTAGGATGTGCCCTGTGTCCCACCCACCACGACCTTACAGGACACACCCTAGTCCTAACTCCAAGTGTTTCCTCTGGGGTGAACTCACAACCATGCCCAAATTTTCCAGGTGGCCAAGGTGTGCAATGCGCAGAGTTGCGCTCTTGGTCCATTGCTTTCTGCCCCCTCTAGAGGACTGCAGCACATTTTTAACTTTAGTAATTGAATATCTTACCTCTTGGCAACTCTTCTGTTATCTGTCATGGTCTCTTCTTTCTGAAGATAATCACTTAGTTACCTGCAGAGGTCTTGATGTTGTGTCACACTGGTGTGTGTGTGTGTGTGTGTGTATGTGTGTGTGTGTGTGTGTGTGTGTGTGTGTGTGTGTGTACAAATATATACTTATAACTATGCATGAAACTTCTCTAATAGTTTAACCAAATTAAGTCAGAGCTTCCCTGCCTCCCTGCCCTCTCTGAAATCGAGCAGGAGAGTTACAGGTTTCCTGGATTATATGGGCACATAGCTGATCTGTCCCGCCCAGAGTTCTGCACCGGAGCTAGGAACCAATCTGACATACAGACCGTTTTTTTAAAATTCATTTTTAAACAATTTTTGTGCAATATGCATAGTTCAAAACAATATTACTTGTCGTTTTTTTTGGCAACCTAGGGTGCGCCCTGTGTCCCACCCACCACGACCTTACAGGACACACTCTAGTCCTAACTCCAAGTGTTTCCTCTGGGGTGAACTCACAACCTTGCCCATATTTTCCAGGTGGCCAAGGCAAAGAATTGCGCTCTTGGATCATTGCTAGCAGTCCCATCCAGAGGAGCTGCGGCAGAGCTTCCTGCTTCCCTGGCCTGTTAGGGTGGCCTTTCCCTAATTGCACAGGGTCTTACAGGTTTCCTGGATGCAGATTGTAACAGACTGCACTATGGGCACATAGCTGATCTGTCCCGCCCAGAGTTCTGCACATGAGCTAGGAACCAATCCGACAAAAAGAAGGGCCAATTTGTTACAGATTTAATTTTTTGTTAGCAAATTGGTTGTGATTTTCTATAAAAAAATATTATTTGTCGTTTTTTTTGGCAACCTAGGATGTGCCCTGTGTCCCACCCACCACGACCTTACAGGACACACCCTAGTCCTAACTCTTAAATGTTTCCTCTGGGGTGAACTCACAACCTTGCCCATATTTTCCAGGTGACCAAGGTGTGCAATGCGCAGAGTTGCGCTCTTGGTCCATTGCTCTCCGACCCCTCCAGAGGACTGCAGCAGAGCTTCCCTGGCCTGTTAGGGTGGCCTCTCCCTAAATACACAGGCACTTACGGGTTGCATGGATGCAGACTTGAACAGACTGCATTATGGGCACATAGCTGATCAGCCCCGCCCAGAGATCTCCACTAGAGCTCAGAACCAACAAAACGACAAAAAGAATGGTCAACTTGTTAAAGTTTTTTTGTTCTTGTTTGAAATAGTTTTTGTCCAGTTTGCTTAGCTAATTTCAGATATTTGTTACCAAATTGGTTGTGATTTTCTTAAAAAAAAAAAAAAGTCATTTTTTTGGTAACCTAGGGCGCGCCCTGTGTCCCACCCACCACAACCTTACAGGACACACCCTAGTCCTAACTCCAAGTGCGTAACTGGGGTGAACTGACAGCATTGGCCATTGCCTGTGGAAGCAATAAAAACTTTTAAATCGTACCTGTTGGCGACTCTTCTGTCATCTGTCGTGGTCTCTTCTTTCTGATGATAATCACTTGCCTGCAGAAGTCTTGACTTGATATTGTAGAGATGTTTTGTCACATGCTGGTGTGTGTTTACAAAAAGAAAATGTACAAAGTCAACGATTCACTTCAAAGTGACATATAACTTACCTCCTAACTATACTTATAACTATGCTTAAAAGTTATCTCATACTTATGTCAAATTGTTTACAAATGCGAGACATGTTGCATCTGGTGTAGAGACCATTCTAACTTAATAGTGTCATAGTACACTTAAAACTTCAGTAATTGAAAATCTTACCTGTTGGCGGCTCTTCTGTCATATGTTGTGGTCTCTTCTTTTTGAGGATAATCACGTACATGCAGAGGTCTTGACTTGATATTGTAGAGTTATTGTGTCACACGCCGGTGTGTTTGTGTACAAATGTACACATATAACTATGCTTGAGACTTCTCTTATAGTTTAAATAAACTAAGGCAGATGCTAACAGTCTGTCCAGAGGGGCTGCAGCAGAGCTTCCTGTTTCCCTGGCCTGTTAGGGTGGCCTTTCCCTAATTGCACAGGGGCTTACAGGTTTCCTGGATGCAGATTATAACAGACTGCACTATGGGTACATAGCTGATCTGTCCCGCCCAGAGTTCTGCACCAGAGCAAGGAACCAATCCGACAGAAAGAAGGGCCAGTTTGTTTTTGTACAATTTGCTTAGTAAATTTCAGATTCATATTTCTTAGCAAATTGGTTGGGATTTTCTTTTTTTAAAAAATCATTTGTCGTTTTTTGGCAACCTAGGATGTGCCCTGTGTCCCACCCACCACGACCTTACAGGACACACCCTAGTCCTAACTCCAAGTGTTTCCTCTGGGGTGAACTCACAACCATGCCCAAATTTTCCAGGTGGCCAAGGTGTGCAATGCGCAGAGTTGCGCTCTTGGTCCATTGCTTTCTGCCCCCTCTAGAGGACTGCAGCACATTTTTAACTTTAGTGACTGAATATCTTACCTCTTGGCAACTCTTCTGTCATCTGTCATGGTCTCTTCTTTCTGAAGATAATCACTTACTTACCTGCAGAGGTCTTGATGTTGTGTCACGCTGGTGTGTGTGTGTGTGTGTGTACAAATATATACTTATAACTATGCATGAAACTACTCTAATAGTTTAACCAAAGTAAGTCAGAGCTTCCCTGCCTCCCTGCCCTCTCTGTAATTGCGCAGGAGAGTTACAGGTTTCCTGGATTATATGGGCACATAGCTGATCTGTCCCGCCCAGAGTTCTGCACCGGAGCTAGGAACCAATCTGACATACAGACCGTTTTTTTTAAATTCATTTTTAAACAATTTTTGTGCAATATGCATAGTTCAAAACAATATTACTTGTCGTTTTTTTTGGCAACCTAGGGTGCGCCCTGTGTCCCACCCACCACGACCTTACAGGACACACTCTAGTCCTAACTCCAAGTGTTTCCTCTGGGGTGAACTCACAACCTTGCCCATATTTTCCAGGTGGCCAAGGCATAGAATTGCGCTCTTGGATCATTGCTAGCAGTCCCATCCAGAGGGGCTGCGGCAGAGCTTCCTGCTTCCCTGGCCTGTTAGGGTGGCCTTTCCCTAATTGCACAGGGTCTTACAGGTTTCCTGGATGCAGATTGTAACAGACTGCACTATGGGCACATAGCTGATCTGTCCCGCCCAGAGTTCTGCACAAGAGCTAGGAACCAATCCGACAAAAAGAAGGGCCAATTTGTTACAGATTTAATTTTTTGTTAGCAAATTGGTTGTGATTTTCTATAAAAAAATATTATTTGTCGTTTTTTTTGGCAACCTAGGATGTGCCCTGTGTCCCACCCACCACGACCTTACAGGACACACCCTAGTCCTAACTCTTAAATGTTTCCTCTGGGGTGAACTCACAACCTTGCCCATATTTTCCAGGTGACCAAGGTGTGCAATGCGCAGAGTTGCGCTCTTGGTCCATTGCTCTCCGACCCCTCCAGAGGACTGCAGCAGAGCTTCCCTGGCCTGTTAGGGTGGCCTCTCCCTAAATACACAGGCACTTACGGGTTGCATGGATGCAGACTTGAACAGACTGCATTATGGGCACATAGCTGATCAGCCCCGCCCAGAGATCTCCACTGGAGCTCGGAACCAACAAAACGACAAAAAGAATGGTCAACTTGTTAAAGTTTTTTTGTTCTTGTTTGAAATAGTTTTTGTCCAGTTTGCTTAGCTAATTTCAGATATTTGTTACCAAATTGGTTGTGATTTTCTTAAAAAAAAAAAAAAAGTAATTTTTTTGGTAACCTAGGGCGCGCCCTGTGTCCCACCCACCACAACCTTACAGGACACACCCTAGTCCTAACTCCAAGTGCGTAACTGGGGTGAACTGACAGCATTGGCCATTGCCTGTGGAAGCAATAAAAACTTTTAAATCGTACCTGTTGGCGACTCTTCTGTCATCTGTCGTGGTCTCTTCTTTCTGATGATAATCACTTGCCTGCAGAAGTCTTGACTTGATATTGTAGAGATGTTTTGTCACATGCTGGTGTGTGTTTACAAAAAGAAAATGTACAAAGTCAACGATTCACTTCAAAGTGACATATAACTTACCTCCTAACTATACTTATAACTATGCTTAAAAGTTATCTCATACTTATCTCAAATTGTTTACAAATGCGAGACATGTTGCATCTGGTGTAGAGACCATTCTAACTTAATAGTGTCATAGCACACTTAAAACTTCAATAATTGAAAATCTTACCTGTTGGCGGCTCTTCTGTCATATGTTGTGGTCTCTTCTTTTTGAGGATAATCACGTACATGCAGAGGTCTTGACTTGATATTGTAGAGTTATTGTGTCACACGCCGGTGTGTTTGTGTACAAATGTATACATATAACTATGCTTGAGACTTCTCTTATAGTTTAAATAAACTAAGGCAGATGCTAACAGTCCGTCCAGAGGGGCTGCAGCAGAGCTTCCTGTTTCCCTGGCCTGTTAGGGTGGCCTTTCCCTAATTGCACAGGGGCTTACAGGTTTCCTGGATGCAGATTATAACAGACTGCACTATGGGTACATAGCTGATCTGTCCCGCCCAGAGTTCTGCACCAGAGCAAGGAACCAATCCGACAGAAAGAAGGGCCAGTTTGTTTTTGTACAATTTGCTTAGTAAATTTCAGATTCATATTTCTTAGCAAATTGGTTGGGATTTTCTTTTTTTTAAAAATCATTTGTCGTTTTTTGGCAACCTAGGATGTGCCCTGTGTCCCACCCACCACGACCTTACAGGACACACCCTAGTCCTAACTCCAAGTGTTTCCTCTGGGGTGAACTCACAACCATGCCCAAATTTTCCAGGTGGCCAAGGTGTGCAATGCGCAGAGTTGCGCTCTTGGTCCATTGCTTTCTGCCCCCTCTAGAGGACTGCAGCACATTTTTAACTTTAGTGACTGAATATCTTACCTCTTGGCAACTCTTCTGTCATCTGTCATGGTCTCTTCTTTCTGAAGATAATCACTTACTTACCTGCAGAGGTCTTGATGTTGTGTCACACTGGTGTGTGTGTGTGTGTGTGTGTGTGTGTGTGTGTGTGTACAAATATATACTTATAACTATGCATGAAACTTCTCTAATAGTTTAACCAAATTAAGTCAGAGCTTCCCTGCCTCCCTGCCCTCTCTGAAATCGAGCAGGAGAGTTACAGGTTTCCTGGATTATATGGGCACATAGCTGATCTGTCCCGCCCAGAGTTCTGCACCGGAGCTAGGAACCAATCTGACATACAGACCGTTTTTTTTTAATTCATTTTTAAACAATTTTTGTGCAATATGCATAGTTCAAAACAATATTACTTGTCGGTTTTTTTGGCAACCTAGGGTGCGCCCTGTGTCCCACCCACCACGACCTTACAGGACACACTCTAGTCCTAACTCCAAGTGTTTCCTCTGGGGTGAACTCACAACCTTGCCCATATTTTCCAGGTGGCCAAGGCATAGAATTGCGCTCTTGGATCATTGCTAGCAGTCCCATCCAGAGGGGCTGCGGCAGAGCTTCCTGCTTCCCTGGCCTGTTAGGGTGGCCTTTCCCTAATTGCACAGGGTCTTACAGGTTTCCTGGATGCAGATTGTAACAGACTGCACTATGGGCACATAGCTGATCTGTCCCGCCCAGAGTTCTGCACAAGAGCTAGGAACCAATCCGACAAAAAGAAGGGCCAATTTGTTACAGATTTAATTTTTTGTTAGCAAATTGGTTGTGATTTTCTATAAAAAAATATTATTTGTCGTTTTTTTTGGCAACCTAGGATGTGCCCTGTGTCCCACCCACCACGACCTTACAGGACACACCCTAGTCCTAACTCTTAAATGTTTCCTCTGGGGTGAACTCACAACCTTGCCCATATTTTCCAGGTGACCAAGGTGTGCAATGCGCAGAGTTGCGCTCTTGGTCCATTGCTCTCCGACCCCTCCAGAGGACTGCAGCAGAGCTTCCCTGGCCTGTTAGGGTGGCCTCTCCCTAAATACACAGGCACTTACGGGTTGCATGGATGCAGACTTGAACAGACTGCATTATGGGCACATAGCTGATCAGCCCCGCCCAGAGATCTCCACTGGAGCTCGGAACCAACAAAACGACAAAAAGAATGGTCAACTTGTTAAAGTTTTTTTGTTCTTGTTTGAAATAGTTTTTGTCCAGTTTGCTTAGCTAATTTCAGATATTTGTTACCAAATTGGTTGTGATTTTCTTAAAAAAAAAAAAAAAGTCATTTTTTTGGTAACCTAGGGCGCGCCCTGTGTCCCACCCACCACAACCTTACAGGACACACCCTAGTCCTAACTCCAAGTGCGTAACTGGGGTGAACTGACAGCATTGGCCATTGCCTGTGGAAGCAATAAAAACTTTTAAATCGTACCTGTTGGCGACTCTTCTGTCATCTGTCGTGGTCTCTTCTTTCTGATGATAATCACTTGCCTGCAGAAGTCTTGACTTGATATTGTAGAGATGTTTTGTCACATGCTGGTGTGTGTTTACAAAAAGAAAATGTACAAAGTCAACGATTCACTTCAAAGTGACATATAACTTACCTCCTAACTATACTTATAACTATGCTTAAAAGTTATCTCATACTTATCTCAAATTGTTTACAAATGCGAGACATGTTGCATCTGGTGTAGAGACCATTCTAACTTAATAGTGTCATAGCACACTTAAAACTTCAATAATTGAAAATCTTACCTGTTGGCGGCTCTTCTGTCATATGTTGTGGTCTCTTCTTTTTGAGGATAATCACGTACATGCAGAGGTCTTGACTTGATATTGTAGAGTTATTGTGTCACACGCCGGTGTGTTTGTGTACAAATGTATACATATAACTATGCTTGAGACTTCTCTTATAGTTTAAATAAACTAAGGCAGATGCTAACAGTCCGTCCAGAGGGGCTGCAGCAGAGCTTCCTGTTTCCCTGGCCTGTTAGGGTGGCCTTTCCCTAATTGCACAGGGGCTTACAGGTTTCCTGGATGCAGATTATAACAGACTGCACTATGGGTACATAGCTGATCTGTCCCGCCCAGAGTTCTGCACCAGAGCAAGGAACCAATCCGACAGAAAGAAGGGCCAGTTTGTTTTTGTACAATTTGCTTAGTAAATTTCAGATTCATATTTCTTAGCAAATTGGTTGGGATTTTCTTTTTTTTAAAAATCATTTGTCGTTTTTTGGCAACCTAGGATGTGCCCTGTGTCCCACCCACCACGACCTTACAGGACACACCCTAGTCCTAACTCCAAGTGTTTCCTCTGGGGTGAACTCACAACCATGCCCAAATTTTCCAGGTGGCCAAGGTGTGCAATGCGCAGAGTTGCGCTCTTGGTCCATTGCTTTCAGCCCCCTCTAGAGGACTGCAGCACATTTTTAACTTTAGTGACTGAATATCTTACCTCTTGGCAACTCTTCTGTCATCTGTCATGGTCTCTTCTTTCTGAAGATAATCACTTACTTACCTGCAGAGGTCTTGATGTTGTGTCACACTGGTGTGTGTGTGTGTGTGTGTGTGTGTGTGTGTGTACAAATATATACTTATAACTATGCATGAAACTTCTCTAATAGTTTAACCAAATTAAGTCAGAGCTTCCCTGCCTCCCTGCCCTCTCTGAAATCGAGCAGGAGAGTTACAGGTTTCCTGGATTATATGGGCACATAGCTGATCTGTCCCGCCCAGAGTTCTGCACCGGAGCTAGGAACCAATCTGACATACAGACCGTTTTTTTTAAATTCATTTTTAAACAATTTTTGTGCAATATGCATAGTTCAAAACAATATTACTTGTCGGTTTTTTTGGCAAGCTAGGGTGCGCCCTGTGTCCCACCCACCACGACCTTACAGGACACACTCTAGTCCTAACTCCAAGTGTTTCCTCTGGGGTGAACTCACAACCTTGCCCATATTTTCCAGGTGGCCAAGGCAAAGAATTGCGCTCTTGGATCATTGCTAGCAGTCCCATCCAGAGGAGCTGCGGCAGAGCTTCCTGCTTCCCTGGCCTGTTAGGGTGGCCTTTCCCTAATTGCACAGGGTCTTACAGGTTTCCTGGATGCAGATTGTAACAGACTGCACTATGGGCACATAGCTGATCTGTCCCGCCCAGAGTTCTGCACAAGAGCTAGGAACCAATCCGACAAAAAGAAGGGCCAATTTGTTACAGATTTAATTTTTTGTTAGCAAATTGGTTGTGATTTTCTATAAAAAAATATTATTTGTCGTTTTTTTTGGCAACCTAGGATGTGCCCTGTGTCCCACCCACCACGACCTTACAGGACACACCCTAGTCCTAACTCTTAAATGTTTCCTCTGGGGTGAACTCACAACCTTGCCCATATTTTCCAGGTGACCAAGGTGTGCAATGCGCAGAGTTGCGCTCTTGGTCCATTGCTCTCCGACCCCTCCAGAGGACTGCAGCAGAGCTTCCCTGGCCTGTTAGGGTGGCCTCTCCCTAAATACACAGGCACTTACGGGTTGCATGGATGCAGACTTGAACAGACTGCATTATGGGCACATAGCTGATCAGCCCCGCCCAGAGATCTCCACTGGAGCTCGGAACCAACAAAACGACAAAAAGAATGGTCAACTTGTTAAAGTTTTTTTGTTCTTGTTTGAAATAGTTTTTGTCCAGTTTGCTTAGCTAATTTCAGATATTTGTTACCAAATTGGTTGTGATTTTCTTAAAAAAAAAAAAAAAGTAATTTTTTTGGTAACCTAGGGCGCGCCCTGTGTCCCACCCACCACAACCTTACAGGACACACCCTAGTCCTAACTCCAAGTGCGTAACTGGGGTGAACTGACAGCATTGGCCATTGCCTGTGGAAGCAATAAAAACTTTTAAATCGTACCTGTTGGCGACTCTTCTGTCATCTGTCGTGGTCTCTTCTTTCTGATGATAATCACTTGCCTGCAGAAGTCTTGACTTGATATTGTAGAGATGTTTTGTCACATGCTGGTGTGTGTTTACAAAAAGAAAATGTACAAAGTCAACGATTCACTTCAAAGTGACATATAACTTACCTCCTAACTATACTTATAACTATGCTTAAAAGTTATCTCATACTTATCTCAAATTGTTTACAAATGCGAGACATGTTGCATCTGGTGTAGAGACCATTCTAACTTAATAGTGTCATAGCACACTTAAAACTTCAATAATTGAAAATCTTACCTGTTGGCGGCTCTTCTGTCATATGTTGTGGTCTCTTCTTTTTGAGGATAATCACGTACATGCAGAGGTCTTGACTTGATATTGTAGAGTTATTGTGTCACACGCCGGTGTGTTTGTGTACAAATGTATACATATAACTATGCTTGAGACTTCTCTTATAGTTTAAATAAACTAAGGCAGATGCTAACAGTCCGTCCAGAGGGGCTGCAGCAGAGCTTCCTGTTTCCCTGGCCTGTTAGGGTGGCCTTTCCCTAATTGCACAGGGGCTTACAGGTTTCCTGGATGCAGATTATAACAGACTGCACTATGGGTACATAGCTGATCTGTCCCGCCCAGAGTTCTGCACCAGAGCAAGGAACCAATCCGACAGAAAGAAGGGCCAGTTTGTTTTTGTACAATTTGCTTAGTAAATTTCAGATTCATATTTCTTAGCAAATTGGTTGGGATTTTCTTTTTTTAAAAAATCATTTGTCGTTTTTTGGCAACCTAGGATGTGCCCTGTGTCCCACCCACCACGACCTTACAGGACACACCCTAGTCCTAACTCCAAGTGTTTCCTCTGGGGTGAACTCACAACCATGCCCAAATTTTCCAGGTGGCCAAGGTGTGCAATGCGCAGAGTTGCGCTCTTGGTCCATTGCTTTCTGCCCCCTCTAGAGGACTGCAGCACATTTTTAACTTTAGTGACTGAATATCTTACCTCTTGGCAACTCTTCTGTCATCTGTCATGGTCTCTTCTTTCTGAAGATAATCACTTACTTACCTGCAGAGGTCTTGATGTTGTGTCACGCTGGTGTGTGTGTGTGTGTGTGTACAAATATATACTTATAACTATGCATGAAACTACTCTAATAGTTTAACCAAAGTAAGTCAGAGCTTCCCTGCCTCCCTGCCCTCTCTGTAATTGCGCAGGAGAGTTACAGGTTTCCTGGATTATATGGGCACATAGCTGATCTGTCCCGCCCAGAGTTCTGCACCGGAGCTAGGAACCAATCTGACATACAGACCGTTTTTTTTAAATTCATTTTTAAACAATTTTTGTGCAATATGCATAGTTCAAAACAATATTACTTGTCGTTTTTTTTGGCAACCTAGGGTGCGCCCTGTGTCCCACCCACCACGACCTTACAGGACACACTCTAGTCCTAACTCCAAGTGTTTCCTCTGGGGTGAACTCACAACCTTGCCCATATTTTCCAGGTGGCCAAGGCATAGAATTGCGCTCTTGGATCATTGCTAGCAGTCCCATCCAGAGGGGCTGCGGCAGAGCTTCCTGCTTCCCTGGCCTGTTAGGGTGGCCTTTCCCTAATTGCACAGGGTCTTACAGGTTTCCTGGATGCAGATTGTAACAGACTGCACTATGGGCACATAGCTGATCTGTCCCGCCCAGAGTTCTGCACAAGAGCTAGGAACCAATCCGACAAAAAGAAGGGCCAATTTGTTACAGATTTAATTTTTTGTTAGCAAATTGGTTGTGATTTTCTATAAAAAAATATTATTTGTCGTTTTTTTTGGCAACCTAGGATGTGCCCTGTGTCCCACCCACCACGACCTTACAGGACACACCCTAGTCCTAACTCTTAAATGTTTCCTCTGGGGTGAACTCACAACCTTGCCCATATTTTCCAGGTGACCAAGGTGTGCAATGCGCAGAGTTGCGCTCTTGGTCCATTGCTCTCCGACCCCTCCAGAGGACTGCAGCAGAGCTTCCCTGGCCTGTTAGGGTGGCCTCTCCCTAAATACACAGGCACTTACGGGTTGCATGGATGCAGACTTGAACAGACTGCATTATGGGCACATAGCTGATCAGCCCCGCCCAGAGATCTCCACTGGAGCTCGGAACCAACAAAACGACAAAAAGAATGGTCAACTTGTTAAAGTTTTTTTGTTCTTGTTTGAAATAGTTTTTGTCCAGTTTGCTTAGCTAATTTCAGATATTTGTTACCAAATTGGTTGTGATTTTCTTAAAAAAAAAAAAAAAGTAATTTTTTTGGTAACCTAGGGCGCGCCCTGTGTCCCACCCACCACAACCTTACAGGACACACCCTAGTCCTAACTCCAAGTGCGTAACTGGGGTGAACTGACAGCATTGGCCATTGCCTGTGGAAGCAATAAAAACTTTTAAATCGTACCTGTTGGCGACTCTTCTGTCATCTGTCGTGGTCTCTTCTTTCTGATGATAATCACTTGCCTGCAGAAGTCTTGACTTGATATTGTAGAGATGTTTTGTCACATGCTGGTGTGTGTTTACAAAAAGAAAATGTACAAAGTCAACGATTCACTTCAAAGTGACATATAACTTACCTCCTAACTATACTTATAACTATGCTTAAAAGTTATCTCATACTTATCTCAAATTGTTTACAAATGCGAGACATGTTGCATCTGGTGTAGAGACCATTCTAACTTAATAGTGTCATAGCACACTTAAAACTTCAATAATTGAAAATCTTACCTGTTGGCGGCTCTTCTGTCATATGTTGTGGTCTCTTCTTTTTGAGGATAATCACGTACATGCAGAGGTCTTGACTTGATATTGTAGAGTTATTGTGTCACACGCCGGTGTGTTTGTGTACAAATGTATACATATAACTATGCTTGAGACTTCTCTTATAGTTTAAATAAACTAAGGCAGATGCTAACAGTCCGTCCAGAGGGGCTGCAGCAGAGCTTCCTGTTTCCCTGGCCTGTTAGGGTGGCCTTTCCCTAATTGCACAGGGGCTTACAGGTTTCCTGGATGCAGATTATAACAGACTGCACTATGGGTACATAGCTGATCTGTCCCGCCCAGAGTTCTGCACCAGAGCAAGGAACCAATCCGACAGAAAGAAGGGCCAGTTTGTTTTTGTACAATTTGCTTAGTAAATTTCAGATTCATATTTCTTAGCAAATTGGTTGGGATTTTCTTTTTTTTAAAAATCATTTGTCGTTTTTTGGCAACCTAGGATGTGCCCTGTGTCCCACCCACCACGACCTTACAGGACACACCCTAGTCCTAACTCCAAGTGTTTCCTCTGGGGTGAACTCACAACCATGCCCAAATTTTCCAGGTGGCCAAGGTGTGCAATGCGCAGAGTTGCGCTCTTGGTCCATTGCTTTCTGCCCCCTCTAGAGGACTGCAGCACATTTTTAACTTTAGTGACTGAATATCTTACCTCTTGGCAACTCTTCTGTCATCTGTCATGGTCTCTTCTTTCTGAAGATAATCACTTACTTACCTGCAGAGGTCTTGATGTTGTGTCACACTGGTGTGTGTGTGTGTGTGTGTGTGTGTGTGTGTGTACAAATATATACTTATAACTATGCATGAAACTTCTCTAATAGTTTAACCAAATTAAGTCAGAGCTTCCCTGCCTCCCTGCCCTCTCTGAAATCGAGCAGGAGAGTTACAGGTTTCCTGGATTATATGGGCACATAGCTGATCTGTCCCGCCCAGAGTTCTGCACCGGAGCTAGGAACCAATCTGACATACAGACCGTTTTTTTTTAATTCATTTTTAAACAATTTTTGTGCAATATGCATAGTTCAAAACAATATTACTTGTCGGTTTTTTTGGCAACCTAGGGTGCGCCCTGTGTCCCACCCACCACGACCTTACAGGACACACTCTAGTCCTAACTCCAAGTGTTTCCTCTGGGGTGAACTCACAACCTTGCCCATATTTTCCAGGTGGCCAAGGCATAGAATTGCGCTCTTGGATCATTGCTAGCAGTCCCATCCAGAGGGGCTGCGGCAGAGCTTCCTGCTTCCCTGGCCTGTTAGGGTGGCCTTTCCCTAATTGCACAGGGTCTTACAGGTTTCCTGGATGCAGATTGTAACAGACTGCACTATGGGCACATAGCTGATCTGTCCCGCCCAGAGTTCTGCACAAGAGCTAGGAACCAATCCGACAAAAAGAAGGGCCAATTTGTTACAGATTTAATTTTTTGTTAGCAAATTGGTTGTGATTTTCTATAAAAAAATATTATTTGTCGTTTTTTTTGGCAACCTAGGATGTGCCCTGTGTCCCACCCACCACGACCTTACAGGACACACCCTAGTCCTAACTCTTAAATGTTTCCTCTGGGGTGAACTCACAACCTTGCCCATATTTTCCAGGTGACCAAGGTGTGCAATGCGCAGAGTTGCGCTCTTGGTCCATTGCTCTCCGACCCCTCCAGAGGACTGCAGCAGAGCTTCCCTGGCCTGTTAGGGTGGCCTCTCCCTAAATACACAGGCACTTACGGGTTGCATGGATGCAGACTTGAACAGACTGCATTATGGGCACATAGCTGATCAGCCCCGCCCAGAGATCTCCACTGGAGCTCGGAACCAACAAAACGACAAAAAGAATGGTCAACTTGTTAAAGTTTTTTTGTTCTTGTTTGAAATAGTTTTTGTCCAGTTTGCTTAGCTAATTTCAGATATTTGTTACCAAATTGGTTGTGATTTTCTTAAAAAAAAAAAAAAAGTCATTTTTTTGGTAACCTAGGGCGCGCCCTGTGTCCCACCCACCACAACCTTACAGGACACACCCTAGTCCTAACTCCAAGTGCGTAACTGGGGTGAACTGACAGCATTGGCCATTGCCTGTGGAAGCAATAAAAACTTTTAAATCGTACCTGTTGGCGACTCTTCTGTCATCTGTCGTGGTCTCTTCTTTCTGATGATAATCACTTGCCTGCAGAAGTCTTGACTTGATATTGTAGAGATGTTTTGTCACATGCTGGTGTGTGTTTACAAAAAGAAAATGTACAAAGTCAACGATTCACTTCAAAGTGACATATAACTTACCTCCTAACTATACTTATAACTATGCTTAAAAGTTATCTCATACTTATCTCAAATTGTTTACAAATGCGAGACATGTTGCATCTGGTGTAGAGACCATTCTAACTTAATAGTGTCATAGCACACTTAAAACTTCAATAATTGAAAATCTTACCTGTTGGCGGCTCTTCTGTCATATGTTGTGGTCTCTTCTTTTTGAGGATAATCACGTACATGCAGAGGTCTTGACTTGATATTGTAGAGTTATTGTGTCACACGCCGGTGTGTTTGTGTACAAATGTATACATATAACTATGCTTGAGACTTCTCTTATAGTTTAAATAAACTAAGGCAGATGCTAACAGTCCGTCCAGAGGGGCTGCAGCAGAGCTTCCTGTTTCCCTGGCCTGTTAGGGTGGCCTTTCCCTAATTGCACAGGGGCTTACAGGTTTCCTGGATGCAGATTATAACAGACTGCACTATGGGTACATAGCTGATCTGTCCCGCCCAGAGTTCTGCACCAGAGCAAGGAACCAATCCGACAGAAAGAAGGGCCAGTTTGTTTTTGTACAATTTGCTTAGTAAATTTCAGATTCATATTTCTTAGCAAATTGGTTGGGATTTTCTTTTTTTTAAAAATCATTTGTCGTTTTTTGGCAACCTAGGATGTGCCCTGTGTCCCACCCACCACGACCTTACAGGACACACCCTAGTCCTAACTCCAAGTGTTTCCTCTGGGGTGAACTCACAACCATGCCCAAATTTTCCAGGTGGCCAAGGTGTGCAATGCGCAGAGTTGCGCTCTTGGTCCATTGCTTTCAGCCCCCTCTAGAGGACTGCAGCACATTTTTAACTTTAGTGACTGAATATCTTACCTCTTGGCAACTCTTCTGTCATCTGTCATGGTCTCTTCTTTCTGAAGATAATCACTTACTTACCTGCAGAGGTCTTGATGTTGTGTCACACTGGTGTGTGTGTTTGTGTGTGTGTGTGTGTGTGTACAAATATATACTTATAACTATGCATGAAACTTCTCTAATAGTTTAACCAAATTAAGTCAGAGCTTCCCTGCCTCCCTGCCCTCTCTGAAATCGAGCAGGAGAGTTACAGGTTTCCTGGATTATATGGGCACATAGCTGATCTGTCCCGCCCAGAGTTCTGCACCGGAGCTAGGAACCAATCTGACATACAGACCGTTTTTTTTAAATTCATTTTTAAACAATTTTTGTGCAATATGCATAGTTCAAAACAATATTACTTGTCGGTTTTTTTGGCAAGCTAGGGTGCGCCCTGTGTCCCACCCACCACGACCTTACAGGACACACTCTAGTCCTAACTCCAAGTGTTTCCTCTGGGGTGAACTCACAACCTTGCCCATATTTTCCAGGTGGCCAAGGCAAAGAATTGCGCTCTTGGATCATTGCTAGCAGTCCCATCCAGAGGAGCTGCGGCAGAGCTTCCTGCTTCCCTGGCCTGTTAGGGTGGCCTTTCCCTAATTGCACAGGGTCTTACAGGTTTCCTGGATGCAGATTGTAACAGACTGCACTATGGGCACATAGCTGATCTGTCCCGCCCAGAGTTCTGCACAAGAGCTAGGAACCAATCCGACAAAAAGAAGGGCCAATTTGTTACAGATTTAATTTTTTGTTAGCAAATTGGTTGTGATTTTCTATAAAAAAATATTATTTGTCGTTTTTTTTGGCAACCTAGGATGTGCCCTGTGTCCCACCCACCACGACCTTACAGGACACACCCTAGTCCTAACTCTTAAATGTTTCCTCTGGGGTGAACTCACAACCTTGCCCATATTTTCCAGGTGACCAAGGTGTGCAATGCGCAGAGTTGCGCTCTTGGTCCATTGCTCTCCGACCCCTCCAGAGGACTGCAGCAGAGCTTCCCTGGCCTGTTAGGGTGGCCTCTCCCTAAATACACAGGCACTTACGGGTTGCATGGATGCAGACTTGAACAGACTGCATTATGGGCACATAGCTGATCAGCCCCGCCCAGAGATCTCCACTGGAGCTCGGAACCAACAAAACGACAAAAAGAATGGTCAACTTGTTAAAGTTTTTTTGTTCTTGTTTGAAATAGTTTTTGTCCAGTTTGCTTAGCTAATTTCAGATATTTGTTACCAAATTGGTTGTGATTTTCTTAAAAAAAAAAAAAAAGTAATTTTTTTGGTAACCTAGGGCGCGCCCTGTGTCCCACCCACCACAACCTTACAGGACACACCCTAGTCCTAACTCCAAGTGCGTAACTGGGGTGAACTGACAGCATTGGCCA
Source organism: Garra rufa (assembly GCF_049309525.1). Lineage (NCBI taxonomy): Eukaryota > Metazoa > Chordata > Actinopteri > Cypriniformes > Cyprinidae > Garra > Garra rufa. The sequence goes on from NC_133384.1 coordinate 16,227,758, forward strand.
TTGCCTGTGGAAGCAATAAAAACTTTTAAATCGTACCTGTTGGCGACTCTTCTGTCATCTGTCGTGGTCTCTTCTTTCTGATGATAATCACTTGCCTGCAGAAGTCTTGACTTGATATTGTAGAGATGTTTTGTCACATGCTGGTGTGTGTTTACAAAAAGAAAATGTACAAAGTCAACGATTCACTTCAAAGTGACATATAACTTACCTCCTAACTATACTTATAACTATGCTTAAAAGTTATCTCATACTTATCTCAAATTGTTTACAAATGCGAGACATGTTGCATCTGGTGTAGAGACCATTCTAACTTAATAGTGTCATAGCACACTTAAAACTTCAATAATTGAAAATCTTACCTGTTGGTGGCTCTTCTGTCATATGTTGTGGTCTCTTCTTTTTGAGGATAATCACGTACATGCAGAGGTCTTGACTTGATATTGTAGAGTTATTGTGTCACACGCCGGTGTGTTTGTGTACAAATGTATACATATAACTATGCTTGAGACTTCTCTTATAGTTTAAATAAACTAAGGCAGATGCTAACAGTCCGTCCAGAGGGGCTGCAGCAGAGCTTCCTGTTTCCCTGGCCTGTTAGGGTGGCCTTTCCCTAATTGCACAGGGGCTTACAGGTTTCCTGGATGCAGATTATAACAGACTGCACTATGGGTACATAGCTGATCTGTCCCGCCCAGAGTTCTGCACCAGAGCAAGGAACCAATCCGACAGAAAGAAGGGCCAGTTTGTTTTTGTACAATTTGCTTAGTAAATTTCAGATTCATATTTCTTAGCAAATTGGTTGGGATTTTCTTTTTTTTAAAAATCATTTGTCGTTTTTTGGCAACCTAGGATGTGCCCTGTGTCCCACCCACCACGACCTTACAGGACACACCCTAGTCCTAACTCCAAGTGTTTCCTCTGGGGTGAACTCACAACCATGCCCAAATTTTCCAGGTGGCCAAGGTGTGCAATGCGCAGAGTTGCGCTCTTGGTCCATTGCTTTCAGCCCCCTCTAGAGGACTGCAGCACATTTTTAACTTTAGTGACTGAATATCTTACCTCTTGGCAACTCTTCTGTCATCTGTCATGGTCTCTTCTTTCTGAAGATAATCACTTACTTACCTGCAGAGGTCTTGATGTTGTGTCACACTGGTGTGTGTGTGTGTGTGTGTACAAATATATACTTATAACTATGCATGAAACTTCTCTAATAGTTTAACCAAATTAAGTCAGAGCTTCCCTGCCTCCCTGCCCTCTCTGAAATCGAGCAGGAGAGTTACAGGTTTCCTGGATTATATGGGCACATAGCTGATCTGTCCCGCCCAGAGTTCTGCACCGGAGCTAGGAACCAATCTGACATACAGACCGTTTTTTTTTAATTCATTTTTAAACAATTTTTGTGCAATATGCATAGTTCAAAACAATATTACTTGTCGTTTTTTTTGGCAAGCTAGGGTGCGCCCTGTGTCCCACCCACCACGACCTTACAGGACACACTCTAGTCCTAACTCCAAGTGTTTCCTCTGGGGTGAACTCACAACCTTGCCCATATTTTCCAGGTGGCCAAGGCAAAGAATTGCGCTCTTGGATCATTGCTAGCAGTCCCATCCAGAGGAGCTGCGGCAGAGCTTCCTGCTTCCCTGGCCTGTTAGGGTGGCCTTTCCCTAATTGCACAGGGTCTTACAGGTTTCCTGGATGCAGATTGTAACAGACTGCACTATGGGCACATAGCTGATCTGTCCCGCCCAGAGTTCTGCACAAGAGCTAGGAACCAATCCGACAAAAAGAAGGGCCAATTTGTTACAGATTTAATTTTTTGTTAGCAAATTGGTTGTGATTTTCTATAAAAAAATATTATTTGTCGTTTTTTTTGGCAACCTAGGATGTGCCCTGTGTCCCACCCACCACGACCTTACAGGACACACCCTAGTCCTAACTCTTAAATGTTTCCTCTGGGGTGAACTCACAACCTTGCCCATATTTTCCAGGTGACCAAGGTGTGCAATGCGCAGAGTTGCGCTCTTGGTCCATTGCTCTCCGACCCCTCCAGAGGACTGCAGCAGAGCTTCCCTGGCCTGTTAGGGTGGCCTCTCCCTAAATACACAGGCACTTACGGGTTGCATGGATGCAGACTTGAACAGACTGCATTATGGGCACATAGCTGATCAGCCCCGCCCAGAGATCTCCACTGGAGCTCGGAACCAACAAAACGACAAAAAGAATGGTCAACTTGTTAAAGTTTTTTTGTTCTTGTTTGAAATAGTTTTTGTCCAGTTTGCTTAGCTAATTTCAGATATTTGTTACCAAATTGGTTGTGATTTTCTTAAAAAAAAAAAAAAAGTAATTTTTTTGGTAACCTAGGGCGCGCCCTGTGTCCCACCCACCACAACCTTACAGGACACACCCTAGTCCTAACTCCAAGTGCGTAACTGGGGTGAACTGACAGCATTGGCCATTGCCTGTGGAAGCAATAAAAACTTTTAAATCGTACCTGTTGGCGACTCTTCTGTCATCTGTCGTGGTCTCTTCTTTCTGATGATAATCACTTGCCTGCAGAAGTCTTGACTTGATATTGTAGAGATGTTTTGTCACATGCTGGTGTGTGTTTACAAAAAGAAAATGTACAAAGTCAACGATTCACTTCAAAGTGACATATAACTTACCTCCTAACTATACTTATAACTATGCTTAAAAGTTATCTCATACTTATCTCAAATTGTTTACAAATGCGAGACATGTTGCATCTGGTGTAGAGACCATTCTAACTTAATAGTGTCATAGCACACTTAAAACTTCAATAATTGAAAATCTTACCTGTTGGCGGCTCTTCTGTCATATGTTGTGGTCTCTTCTTTTTGAGGATAATCACGTACATGCAGAGGTCTTGACTTGATATTGTAGAGTTATTGTGTCACACGCCGGTGTGTTTGTGTACAAATGTATACATATAACTATGCTTGAGACTTCTCTTATAGTTTAAATAAACTAAGGCAGATGCTAACAGTCCGTCCAGAGGGGCTGCAGCAGAGCTTCCTGTTTCCCTGGCCTGTTAGGGTGGCCTTTCCCTAATTGCACAGGGGCTTACAGGTTTCCTGGATGCAGATTATAACAGACTGCACTATGGGTACATAGCTGATCTGTCCCGCCCAGAGTTCTGCACCAGAGCAAGGAACCAATCCGACAGAAAGAAGGGCCAGTTTGTTTTTGTACAATTTGCTTAGTAAATTTCAGATTCATATTTCTTAGCAAATTGGTTGGGATTTTCTTTTTTTTAAAAATCATTTGTCGTTTTTTGGCAACCTAGGATGTGCCCTGTGTCCCACCCACCACGACCTTACAGGACACACCCTAGTCCTAACTCCAAGTGTTTCCTCTGGGGTGAACTCACAACCATGCCCAAATTTTCCAGGTGGCCAAGGTGTGCAATGCGCAGAGTTGCGCTCTTGGTCCATTGCTTTCAGCCCCCTCTAGAGGACTGCAGCACATTTTTAACTTTAGTGACTGAATATCTTACCTCTTGGCAACTCTTCTGTCATCTGTCATGGTCTCTTCTTTCTGAAGATAATCACTTACTTACCTGCAGAGGTCTTGATGTTGTGTCACACTGGTGTGTGTGTGTGTGTGTGTACAAATATATACTTATAACTATGCATGAAACTTCTCTAATAGTTTAACCAAATTAAGTCAGAGCTTCCCTGCCTCCCTGCCCTCTCTGAAATCGAGCAGGAGAGTTACAGGTTTCCTGGATTATATGGGCACATAGCTGATCTGTCCCGCCCAGAGTTCTGCACCGGAGCTAGGAACCAATCTGACATACAGACCGTTTTTTTTTAATTCATTTTTAAACAATTTTTGTGCAATATGCATAGTTCAAAACAATATTACTTGTCGGTTTTTTTGGCAAGCTAGGGTGCGCCCTGTGTCCCACCCACCACGACCTTACGGGACACACTCTAGTCCTAACTCCAAGTGTTTCCTCTGGGGTGAACTCACAACCTTGCCCATATTTTCCAGGTGGCCAAGGCAAAGAATTGCGCTCTTGGATCATTGCTAGCAGTCCCATCCAGAGGAGCTGCGGCAGAGCTTCCTGCTTCCCTGGCCTGTTAGGGTGGCCTTTCCCTAATTGCACAGGGTCTTACAGGTTTCCTGGATGCAGATTGTAACAGACTGCACTATGGGCACATAGCTGATCTGTCCCGCCCAGAGTTCTGCACAAGAGCTAGGAACCAATCCGACAAAAAGGGCCAATTTGTTACAGATTTAATTTTTTGTTAGCAAATTGGTTGTGATTTTCTATAAAAAAATATTATTTGTCGTTTTTTTTGGCAACCTAGGATGTGCCCTGTGTCCCACCCACCACGACCTTACAGGACACACCCTAGTCCTAACTCTTAAATGTTTCCTCTGGGGTGAACTCACAACCTTGCCCATATTTTCCAGGTGACCAAGGTGTGCAATGCGCAGAGTTGCGCTCTTGGTCCATTGCTCTCCGACCCCTCCAGAGGACTGCAGCAGAGCTTCCCTGGCCTGTTAGGGTGGCCTCTCCCTAAATACACAGGCACTTACGGGTTGCATGGATGCAGACTTGAACAGACTGCATTATGGGCACATAGCTGATCAGCCCCGCCCAGAGATCTCCACTGGAGCTCGGAACCAACAAAATGACAAAAAGAATGGTCAACTTGTTAAAGTTTTTTTGTTCTTGTTTGAAATAGTTTTTGTCCAGTTTGCTTAGCTAATTTCAGATATTTGTTACCAAATTGGTTGTGATTTTCTTAAAAAGAAAAAAAGGTCATTTTTTTGGTAACCTAGGGCGCGTCCTGTGTCCCACCCACCACAACCTTACAGGACACACCCTAGTCCTAACTCCAAGTGCGTAACTGGGGTGAACTGACAGCATTGGCCATTGCCTGTGGAAGCAATAAAAACTTTTAAATCGTACCTGTTGGCGACTCTTCTGTCATCTGTCGTGGTCTCTTCTTTCTGATGATAATCACTTGCCTGCAGAAGTCTTGACTTGATATTGTAGAGATGTTTTGTCACATGCTGGTGTGTGTTTACAAAAAGAAAATGTACAAAGTCAACGATTCACTTCAAAGTGACATATAACTTACCTCCTAACTATACTTATAACTATGCTTAAAAGTTATCTCATACTTATCTCAAATTGTTTACAAATGCGAGACATGTTGCATCTGGTGTAGAGACCATTCTAACTTAATAGTGTCATAGCACACTTAAAACTTCAATAACTGAAAATCTTACCTGTTGGCGGCTCTTCTGTCATATGTTGTGGTCTCTTCTTTTTGAGGATAATCACGTACATGCAGAGGTCTTGACTTGATATTGTAGAGTTATTGTGTCACACGCTGGTGTGTTTGTGTACAAATGTATACATATAACTATGCTTGAGACTTCTCTTATAGTTTAAATAAACTAAGGCAGATGCTAACAGTCCGTCCAGAGGGGCTGCAGCAGAGCTTCCTGTTTCCCTGGCCTGTTAGGGTGGCCTTTCCCTAATTGCACAGGGGCTTACAGGTTTCCTGGATGCAGATTATAACAGACTGCACTATGGGTACATAGCTGATCTGTCCCGCCCAGAGTTCTGCACCAGAGCAAGGAACCAATCCGACAGAAAGAAGGGCCAGTTTGTTTTTGTACAATTTGCTTAGTAAATTTCAGATTCATATTTCTTAGCAAATTGGTTGGGATTTTCTTTTTTAAAAAAATCATTTGTCGTTTTTTGGCAACCTAGGATGTGCCCTGTGTCCCACCCACCACGACCTTACAGGACACACCCTAGTCCTAACTCCAAGTGTTTCCTCTGGGGTGAACTCACAACCATGCCCAAATTTTCCAGGTGGCCAAGGTGTGCAATGCGCAGAGTTGCGCTCTTGGTCCATTGCTTTCTGCCCCCTCTAGAGGACTGCAGCACATTTTTAACTTTAGTGATTGAATATCTTACCTCTTGGCAACTCTTCTGTCATCTGTCATGGTCTCTTCTTTCTGAAGATAATCACTTACTTACCTGCAGAGGTCTTGATGTTGTGTCACACTGGTGTGTGTGTGTGTGTGTGTGTGTGTGTGTGTGTGTGTGTGTGTGTGTGTGTGTGTGTGTACAAATATATACTTATAAGTATGCATGAAACTTCTCTAATAGTTTAACCAAAGTAAGTCAGAGCTTCCCTGCCTCCCTGCCCTCTCTGTAATTGTGCAGGAGAGTTACAGATTTCCTGGATTATATGGGCACATAGCTGATCTGTCCCGCCCAGAGTTCTGCACCGGAGCTAGGAACCAATCTGACATACAGACCGTTTTTTTTTAATTCATTTTTAAACAATTTTTGTGCAATATGCATAGTTCAAAACAATATTACTTGTCGTTTTTTTTGGCAACCTAGGGTGCGCCCTGTGTCCCACCCACCACGACCTTACAGGACACACTCTAGTCCTAACTCCAAGTGTTTCCTCTGGGGTGAACTCACAACCTTGCCCATATTTTCCAGGTGGCCAAGGCAAAGAATTGCGCTCTTGGATCATTGCTAGCAGTCCCATCCAGAGGAGCTGCGGCAGAGCTTCCTGTTTCCCTGGCCTGTTAGGGTGGCCTTTCCCTAATTGCACAGGGTCTTACAGGTTTCCTGGATGCAGATTGTAACAGACTGCACTATGGGCACATAGCTGATCTGTCCCGCCCAGAGTTCTGCACAAGAGCTAGGAACCAATCCGACAAAAAGAAGGGCCAATTTGTTACAGATTTAATTTTTTGTTAGTAAATTGGTTGTGATTTTCTATAAAAAAATATTATTTGTCGTTTTTTTTGGCAACCTAGGATGTGCCCTGTGTCCCACCAACCACTACCTTACAGGACACACCCTAGTCCTAACTCTTAAATGTTTCCTCTGGGGTGAACTCACAACCTTGCCCATATTTTCCAGGTGACCAAGGTGTGCAATGCGCAGAGTTGCGCTCTTGGTCCATTGCTCTCCGACCCCTCCAGAGGACTGCAGCAAAGCTTCCCTGGCCTGTTAGGGTGGCCTCTCCCTAAATACACAGGCACTTACGGGTTGCATGGATGCAGACTTGAACAGACTGCATTATGGGCACATAGCTGATCTGTCCCGCCCAGAGATCTCCACTGGAGCTCGGAACCAACAAAATGACAAAAAGAATGGTCAACTTGTTAAAGTTTTTTTGTTCTTGTTTGAAATAGTTTTTGTCCAGTTTGCTTAGCTAATTTCAGATATTTGTTACCAAATTGGTTGTGATTTTCTTTAAAAAAAAAAAAGTCATTTTTTTGGTAACCTAGGGCGCGCTCTGTGTCCCACCCACCACAACCTTACAGGACACACCCTAGTCCTAACTCCAAGTGCGTAACTGGGGTGAACTGACAGCATTGGCCATTGCCTGTGGAAGCAATAAAAACTTTTAAATCGTACCTGTTTGCGACTCTTCTGTCATATGTTGTGGTCTCTTCTTTCTGATGATAATCACTTGCTTGCAAAAGTCTTGACTTGATATTGTAGAGATGTTTTGTCACATGCTCAAAAAGAAAATGAACAAAGTCAACGATTCACTTCAAAGTGACATTAAATGTAACCTCCTAACTATATAACTATGCATTAAAGTTATCTCATACTTATCTGAAATTGCTTACAAATGCAAGTATTCATTTAATTTAATAAGAAAGTAACTCATCTGACAAGTATAAGCATTTACACCTATGCTTAAAATAATCTCATTTAACTGTTCTTTGTGCTTTCATTTAAAATTTTATTTGTAAGTCAATCGTTATTTTTCATGGTCTCTTTCTAAAGACACAGACATGTTTGCAAATGCATTGAGTCAGTATTGTAAAGATGTTGCTTTACACACTAATGTGTGTTCATTTAAATGTGATTTACATATTTAAGGATTCACTTTGAAAATAACAACTTATCTGACAAGGTATACTTATAACTGCTTTTGTTTCTTTTCTTATAGGTTAACTAAAGTACATTTTTGCTTTCATTTAACATCTTACTTGTTGGTGACTCTTCTGTCATCAGTTGTGGTCTCTACTTATGACTTGCCTGCAGATTTCTTGATTTCATATTGTAGAGATGTTATTTTATCACACTTTCCACTTACTTTAAATCCTTGTACTTCATTTCTTTTGTATGATGGTCACAGACTCCGATTTTTTAACTTCAGATTTGATTTCATGCAGTCGGAGGATATTAAACATGTTTGAAATTTTCCGCCGATTTTAGAACAGTGTTGTCATTTGCGTCTCCTAGCAACAAGAAACTCTGATGCGTTTTTGATGACAGCCACTAGATGGCGCTTCGGTAGCGCGGGCGCCATTTTGGGATTTAAAAGCCAACTGGACAACAGCACAGAAGCAGACAGAATGACAACGAAAGGGAAGTCAAAGTGGAAATAAAGAACTTAATGACTGTAGGGAAGTAGTGTGTTACACGAAAAAAGTGCAGAAAGTCACTCTACATCAGTGTTTCTCAACGGGGGCGGTACCGCCCCCCAGGGGGCGTTGGGAGAGCATCGGGGGGCGCTGAAGGCAATAATTTTGAAAGGGGGGCGCTGAGGTGGTTTTGGGGGGCGTTTGGTTAAGACGAGTTTAAACCGAATATGTTTGAGCTGAAACTTGCAGAAGAAAACGGTCTGCCACATCCTAATGCCATTTCTACACTGGATGCATCAAAGCGCACTTTCTATATCTATTTGTCAACTTGTCTGCAGCATAAGCGCGCGGAATGCGTTTACTGTAGCGCACGAGCTCAGTTACTGAATGACAGATTATAACGGGATCTATGTGCTTTAACGCGTTCGCGGCCAGTGTAGCAGTGTTAAAGGCATTGCACACTGAGTCTGAAAATTGTGCGTTTTTTCGTATTCATAATCCTAAAAATTCGTCACACACAGAAAGTCCGATGGATATTAATTCATCCGTTGTGAAAAAAACGCAAAACAACACGAAATAGAACGATGTTGTTGTCCGCTCTCTTCTTAAAAAGAGAAACAGATAGAGGAATGAGGGAATACTTTTAAGGCGCACCTCTTTATTAATAAACTGCGGGATTATCCCGGGTGGTTCAAAGTTTATTTCAGGATGTCAGTAATCTTTAATGCTTTGCTAGCATTACTGGAGCCACATATTAAAGAAGACCACTAATTTATTTGGGAACTCAGCGTACAATGACCTTTACAGTGCTTTGTGCTGCGGGACAAGGTGAATGAATTTAACAGACGCTATTCTGGATTTTGGCGTTCGCTTGTACGGTGGCTCTGAACTGTCAAAACACCTCTCAAAATGCTTGCTACAGATGCGAAAAAAACAAAAAATCAAACCCGATCCGAATTTTTTTTTTTGATGGACGAAAATTAAGGAGGCAGTGTGCAAGTGTGATTAACATTACGTGAGGTATTTATTTTTGAACGTGCAAAAAATTCGGACGAAATATTCGGACTCAGTGTGACTCATATTTGAAATAAAATGATGTATGGGTTAATGTGGGCTGTGTTATGGGTTATAGATAGGTTACATGCTTTTAAAATAAGCCTATATATTATAAATAAAATATACATTACTATTAAAAAAGGCAAATACGATTTTTTTAATGGATGAATAAAAAAGGTTGCATTTGTTTGTTTTAAAAAAATACCATTAAAAAAAGCTTTTTAATTGAATATATTTTAAAATGTGTTTTCCTCTTATGCTACGCTTCATTACTCTAGCTTTCAGTGTCACATGATCTTTCAGAAATCATGCTGAATGCCATAAAATCAAGAATAGGTAATTTGTTCTCTTTAACATTTATTTAATTGACTGAAGTACAAAGAAACAAATTCCAATGTTTACACTGGCCAACATATTTTTGTTAATATAAACAAATTGAGCCACGATCTAGCTTTGCTTGCAAAGACTGAGAAGCTCCTTTTATACCCAAAGATGATCCCCTTACCTATTACCAATTCACCTGCCTCCTGTCAACTGTTTCAAAACTGTTTAGCTTATTCTATAAGCTTTTCACTTTTATTTTTCTTCTGTCCCAATTGTTTTGGAGTGTGTTGCACTTTTGTTTCTTAAAAAAATGTTTATATTTAATAAAATACATGTTAGTTGGTCAGTGAAAACTTTGGACATCTTTTCTTTGTAATGTTGTCAATTAAATAAAAGTTAAATAGAATTAACAAATCATAGATTTTATCATTTTACAAAGCATCCCAACTTTTAGTGTTGTACTTAGTTTTCTTTAAGGTATTTGTAAGCAAACTTTGAAATATTCTAAAAATTGTGAAATATAGTAAAGTAGAGTTTACATTTCTTCCATTTGCATTTGTAAATGTGGTATTACCCACAAAATTAATCATGTCTACTA